>NW_010109220.1:0-20497 GCF_000699245.1 Pterocles gutturalis
CGGTGATGCGCAAAACGCACCTGGATGTCCTTGGCCTCTCATGCCTCTCGGCGGCGGGGTCCGGGCGGGTTTCCCTTCTCTCCCACTCCCATGCCGAGCTCAGAACTTTTTGCACCCCGGCGGGTGCAAAAACTGAGCTCCTACCCCTGAACTGTATGTGTATTTATACATCTTAATTTTTTTTTTCTCTGTGTTCCTGCACGGGAGCACATGCACATTAACGCAAACGTGTGCGTGTGTTCCTCTGTGCGTGTGTATGTGTGTATTTTCTGTGATCTGCGGAAAAATATAGGCCACCGCTATGGAAGAAAAGTAGGAATAAACACACTCATAAAAAGAAACTTAACGCCTATTTCTACATTCTTAATTCTTAATGAAATGCACATGCCTTGGCTACTGATTTTTAAAGGCGCTTGATTTATGGAAGCACGTTAGGTTTAATTCGGTTGGATGCAATTGATTAAACCAAATAGCCAGAGCTGCCTGTTTCTATTCACAGGCGGGATATGTCTGCTCGTAGGTGACCAACAGCTTGTAAAAAAAATTGCAGTGCTATCTTTGCTATCTTTTTTTTTTTTTTTTTTCCAAACAGGAGGAAGGAGACGTAATAAATAAATAAGTACACCCTTTTAATATAAGCGTAGCCATATTTTTCTCAAAACCGTAGGAAATTACTATCCTACAAAGTTTTCCTTCTATAAATAGTTCAAATCTTGAAACAAAAGTTTTAAACCGCACACCAGATGCTGGGATGCTGGCGGTTTCCCTTGCTGTGTGACATAATTATAAGGTCCGAAAGCAAAAGCTATAGAAGTATAATAATAATACTAAGGCGACTGCTGAGGGGAAATACAAGGGAAGCAATGCCTGCTTTATTTAGAGAGAACTGCTTAGGGATCTTTTGAGCGCTGCCCCGCGACAATGAGAATTTGTTGCGGATAAATAGTGCTCCCTTGCTTTTCCTTGTGGCATCCCCAGTTCACCCCCTCCGCGGCAGGTCACTCGGAGCTGGACCCGCGGAGCCAGAGCCGAGGTGGCTATTGCAATCCAGCAGAGCAGAAGGGAAAGGGATCAGGAGGTGAAAACCCAACAAAGCCGAGCCCCAAACCAGCGCTCACCTCCCTCCATCCATCACTCCGGAGGGACGGAGCCGCCTGACTCCCCGGGGAGACACCAGCGCTCCCTTGTCCTGTGGGGAGAGACTGCCTCCCCCTCAGAAAAACCCGCTCCCCACCCTCCCTCCGTGCCACCCCAGACCCTGTTCGGGGTTGCTGCATCTCAGCCGTGTTCCCCCGGTTCGCCCCCAGCAAGCGGGGAGCAGAGCTGGGCACGCTGCGATGCTTCGCCTTGCTCCCGTTGGAAAGTTAAAAGGAAGAGTTATTTCAGTGCTTAATGGATAGTAGCCTAGCAAGCTTGTGGTGTTTATCTTGTGGGTAAATATACTTCTCTGGCTTACTAATAGTAGCTTTTGAAGATTAAAGCACAGCAGAGCCTGTTGGAGCATTATCTTCTTGTGTCTGTTTCTGCTCCCCTCGCTCTCTGGAGGGAAGGATGCTTCCCAAGCTGCTATTTAGCGTGCTCTCATGGACTGTCAGTGCTTATGTTAATTTTGCCCGAGATCTTTATCTTCTTTTGGCTATGGGAACAACTCCTCGGCTTCGGAGTTGCTGGTCCTTCAGGGATAAAGACGAACCTACCAAAGGCAATATGTAGTGGACGAGGAAAGCGACCGCAGTGTGTCCGTGCTCCATCTCTCTTGGTGCGTGTGAGTCGGGGCAGGGTACAGGGGGACACGATGCAGCTCGGTTATTCTGTTAGAGAAGCTGTAAAGCAAAAATCCCACAGTGAGGAAGTGGGATTTTAAGAATGAAAAAGGCAATGATGAAATGAAATTACATTTTCAGAACAAAAGAGGCACTGGGGCCTCAGTGTTCTGTGTGCACTAGCTGGGAAGAAAGTGAAGTTATGGTAGAATACATCCAAAAATAGTTTAAAGAATTAACTCCTTTATAAAATTGATTTCTATATTGTAAATATGCTATCTGATAAAGTAATAGTCTTCAGTGTGCTTGCCTACTAACCTCTGGCCCTCTGAGACACTGTAAACATTTTTTCAACCAGAAGAAATTAGTGTCTGACTTTTTCAAAAAGAAAACTGACTGCAGCTAGAATAGCTGTTAGTAAGATGATTGATGCATTTTAACACTCTGGACATATTTTGGTAATCCAATTACATATTTAAAGTATAAAACTGCCATTTAATAATATCGATGCAATTAGTATGAATGTCTAAAAAACAGGATTACATATAATACTCTCTGGCACTGTTTCTTGCAGTGCATGTTTGAGTGCATGTGTGTCTGTACACATACACATATTTAGCTTCTTCTGAAGAAGATGGTGCTAGTCTAACTTTGCATTTGTATACTCCTTTCGCTGTTCATCTTCTTTAAGGTTGGATGCATTCAACAGCAACATGAGAGCTGGTTCTTAAGAAGCTTATTTTGGGGATTATCTGCCAGTACATAGACAGAATTAATTCAGTTATTTGCTATAAAGCAATTTGGAATAACTCCTAAGAGACTGTGTGTGTGTGTATGTGTGGTAATAGCAGCATAAATCTTCAAAGTGGCTATGTATTCTAACACCATAATACAGCAAATAATTTATATTAGTGAATAGTTATTACTGGCTGGTTAGAAAATATAGAGGGAGAAAAATCCTCTGCATATTTTGTATCTGTTCTGCTGATGCTCCCACATCCTTACCATTCCACATCCTTTACAAGAGGGCTTCTCATGGGAAGTGGGTTAGAAAGAACACGTATTTTCATATGCCTACAGGAAAGTACTCATGCCCAATTCCTAAAGATTAGGACTGTTGGAAACAGTCCCTGAAGTTTGCCTCTTAGTCTGTGCAGTGCAGGAGAAAGCTGCACAAGCAGAGAGCAGGCAGCATCCTCTGCAGTGCAGAGCCTTCAAGGGGATGGTGGACACGGCTTCACCATCAATATCAACCAGCATGACTGATGCTCCCGCATTAGCTAATACAGTCAGGGCTACACAGGCTGGCTCATTCTTTCCATCCCAGTTAGATCACAGCTGTGTCGACCTCTGTGATAAAACTGTCTTTTTTGGGAATGGGACTGTCCCTGTCTCAATCACTGCACTATGGTGTAAACCCATCATTTCCCTGCTTTTGCACCTTGTTCATCTTATAATTGAGACTGTGTACTCTTTAGGGCAAGCTCAGTCTTTCAACCTCTATTTGTGCAGAGTCCCATGCCCAAGGAGAGCTCTGTTGAGATCCTTAGATACTCCTTTTATATGGCACTGTAATAATAGTAATTATAAGAGCATTTGGAATAGGACTTCAGCTTTACTGTCCCCCAGAGATGTGTTGGCTTGGAGACAGGACAGGTGAACCTCCAAAGGGTATTGACTATTTTCAGGATCACCTAAAGTTAACAGTTTTGCTCAGCAGAAACAAGAAAGATAAAGAATATTTGTATGCTGGGCTACCATAATCACCGTGAGCTGGGCTTACTTGCCTGATACAGGCTATTTCCATGTATTGAAACTGACACACAAAGATGGGGGAGTGATTGTGATATGACTTCTTGGTAGGTCTAGAAGTTAAAGTCCACCATTTATCTGTGAGACAGAGACTAAAATTCCCTGTCTAAACCCAGAGCTTTGGCACATCTGTGACTGGCCACCTCCCTCCCTGCCATGGTCTAGGCCAAGCACTCAAGTTCTGAATATCCTTGAATCCAAACACATTTGGATGTAGGCACCTCTCTCAATCCTCTGTGATGAGCAGGTTCTGGGAATTACACATCTAGTATACCACAAAATTGAAGAAAAAAAAAAAAGTAATGACTTAAGCAATTATAAGGAAAGGTGGCAGCATTCAGAATTTGTAGGGTGACAACATGGAATTATTACATATGTTGCATTACTAACATAATATAACAAGTGGGTATAAAGCAACATGAAATCTTCAGATGAGTAGGTAAGATTAAATGCAGATATGCTCATATATTAAGCAAAGAACAAGGCTAATCCCTCAGAAGACGATCTTTCAAAGGAGGTGTTAAAGAGCTAAACAAAGCGAGCTGCAATTATACAGTTACACTGACAAACACATTTTATGCAATGGAAAAAATGCACCAGGTGTAGCTGGCAGTATGACATGCTACAGGTAGAATGGTGCCAAGTGTTTTCTCAGTGCGTGGGACTGTGTAATTTGGATTGAAATGCTGTCAGATATATTCCTAACCCCAAAAATACAGTTTAACACTCTAGTCCTCCCAAGTCACCACAACTAACAGAAAGCTGGGACCAGCTATAGATGGAAGGAGTTCTGCAGACATGCTGACACCATGCATTACAGAACTGGTTAATGTTGCAAGCCCGATTTCTTCAGCCTTCTTAACCTTTGTGTATTGTTTTACCCTCACTGGACTCTCACCGGTGTTCTTCACAAATGCTGGCAAACCACCTCTGTCTGCTAACTGCCCGGCAGATGGCCTTTTGCAACTGCAGGTCCACCTGCTTGAGTCATCTCATCATTTTTGCTCTTTCCTCCTTGATGCTTCACTGCCCTCCCGTACAGCATTACCCCAACCTGTCCCAGGTATATAACTTACATAGCATACGGTAGCGTGCTACATAGAAGAGTAGTATGGGAACCAGCCAGGCCTCTAGTCATGAGAACCATGATCAAAATATCTATGCATGAAAGCAAAATCTCCATGACTTTTGGGTCATGAGGTTGTGCCGTGTATGTGCGTATACCCTGGCAATGAGCTGAACAAGCTTGTCACCAAGAGCTGCAGGTTTACAAGCCCAGAATTACTCGGGAGGCTAAGAATGACCAGGAGCTCCGGCACAGGAGTGCTCTGGAAGAAAAGCCAAGGCAGGCAGGTTCCTGGAGAATGTATTTCAGTCCTTTAAGGCTTATTAGCACCCTCTCCTCCTTCTTTACTCTCCCCCCAGTCCTCTCCCAAAGGTAAAAGGATATATTTCCCTCCATTGTGAAGAGCTGCATTTGTCTTGCTGGCCACTTCTTGTCAAGACAACTCCTATGTATTTGCTTTTGCTACAACGTATGGATAAGGACCATTGCAAATACTTCAACTAGAGCAAATGTGAAGAAATTCTAGATACAGAAACTTAAAGTATTTTCTCAGTAGGTTTCTCTGTCGATATACAATATATTTCTATGACTTCTCTCTTTGTTACTGCCTAAATGTTAGGACAAACCTTTAGATGAAGCACCGAGTTGTCTTTTTCCCACTTTTCTCTTGGGCTTTCTTTCTGAAGGGCAGTTTTGTTGATAGTGGAATGGAGGTGAAAGTTAGATGCCTCATTCAATTCTAACAGAGTATAGGCAGCTTTTCTGAAGTTAGGATAGTTTAAGCCAAATAGCTGCTCTCATCATAAAAAAAAATTTCTCCCACTAGGATATGAGAGCAAGATGATTATCACCTATTATTTCTTTTACAGCAAATCATACCTTCTTTAGAAAATCTGAAGACAGGCTAAATTAGAGAGTTATTGTATCTTTTTCTGGAAATAATTTTAATAGTGCATACAGTTTGTACCCATGGTGTAGTTGCAGTTCTGAACATTTATTTTCTTTTCAGCCTATGCTTGTGGATCAGATTTCCCTCGTGGCAGGAACCCACAAAGGATAAAATTCACGTTTATGCAAAAATCCCACTTAATCATCATGGTCACATAGTCTTTGTTCCAGCTCTTTGCTCAAGGTCAAATTTCACCCGGACTTCCTAAGTAATAAGAAAAAAAAGGACATCCAGTGGTATAGCAAGTGTGCAGCTGAGGGCAAAAGCTAGCCTCAGATGTTTAACATGTGGCAGAAGAGTTTTCCCATGTGAAGTGGCACCAAGTCCACTGGTCAATGTACTGCGCATCCCAAATTGTTTTATTTGAGGTAGAGCCACCCTGTTGCTATTTGGTGACACCACTTTAAAACCTGATTGATCTCCAGGGACTTTACTTGCAGATTTGTGGGGCATGGATAATGGTGATGAGTTGCATCTTCCACCAGCGTGTACCTGAATGCACAACAAAGGCATTCAGAGATATTTTCTTCTGGATAGCCATTGCTATAGATCTGTGAAGCATTTTGGGAAGCTCTTGTATTTTGTCTTTTCAGCCCTGAGGCTCCAAGGCTTATCTCCTCTGGGGTTACATTCACAGCTTGGTAAGTTAATAAAGCAGGAGTGGCTCTGCCACAGTCAATGGAGTGACTCCGGTGCAAATGAGAGGAGAACCAAACAGAAAGTCAGCACAAGCCTTGTTCTTCCAGTATCCACTTGAGTATCGCCTTGGCACAGGCTGCCATATTACGCAATTTAAAGGGAATGTGGCCATAGTTCCCAAGAACATACAGGGAAAGCAATATTAATAGGATGCCATGTCAAACAAAACCCAAAATCAGTTCTATGGGCTATTGAAAGAATCATTATGGCCTCTGGTGCCAGTAAGAGCTGACATAAACATAAAATGTTATTTATTTTTTGAGGGGAGAAGTGCTTCAAAAGCACTGCGGCATTTACTTGTTATGTGCAAGGCATTGTGGGGTAGCCCAGCTTTCAAAGCTGGAAGTAAGCATAAACCATAAAGATATAAACCACTGTCTGCCTGCAAAGCAGGGCCTGGAAGACAATTTGAGGTGTATTTAATCTAAAACTGTTTAAGTGCTGCAGTACTGCGGCTGGATATCATATCCAGTCTCCTAATCTGGCTGAAGTGAGACATAATTATGAAATGTGACTACTATTTAATAATAGTTTCTTTCATTCAAGGATCGTAAGTGAATTAATCCTCCCAGTCTTCAAGTGAACTGGGCAAGGATCATTTCACTCACTGCCGGGGTGGAATGCAGCAGCTGCTATGTAGCACCCAGCAGAGCTGTATGGACATGCAGGACTAGCACCAGTCCCAACAGCCCTGGCAGCAAGGCAAGAAAGCATCTGAAAAAGCCCAAGTGCATCTCTAATTGATTGGGACCGTGGCCAGGGCAGTGGGATAGCCCCTCTAAAGATGACCCTTTTCCATGGTGGGTTTTGCTCTGCGGTGAAGACAGGCAAGGTCCAAGCCTGGACTGACGCCTGAGATGCTGAATAGCAATATCCTGGCTTTTACCTGCCTCAGTTTCCCACAGCTTTAATAGGGCAATAACAATGCTGGCACAGCTCAGAGGTAGGGGAGGGGCAGGAGAGCAAAAGCTGCTGCAGCACTTTGAAAATGGAAAACGCGGCGTAAGTGCCACGTCGTTACTTTCAGCGACTCTTTTCCGACCGCAAGCAGGAGAGATGGCATGATTGTGTCTCATCTGAAACATGGCATTGCCATTGCCTACTTCACCACCATGTCCGGTGTGGCCTCAGGGAGAGGGCAGGGGAAAGGCACCACCTACCCAAGTCGTGAGCATGATTTCTGACAGTGCCTCCTCCTTCCGTGGTAGCCAGACAGCTGCCCACGCACAGAGCTGAGCGAGGCTTGTCCAAGGAGAGCTGCTGGCCTCAGGTGTGAGGTGGCCAGAGGCAGGCTGGGTGGCAGGCAGGACATGGTTAAGAGAGTGCTGAGGGGAATGGCAGCATCTCTCATGACTCCTTTGGCTGCTCGCCAGGGAGCCATGTGACTCCTTGGTTAAAGGAGTCCTCTCAACCATGAGACACTTTTTTTCCCCCCTCTGGTTGTACCTTTTCTTTTCTGAACTTAAAAGAAAACAAGACGTACCCACAAAACTTTCCACATTAAAGTTGTATTGTTGTCCGATGACTCAGGGTGAGAAATTCAAGGGGAATGAAGAGGAAGGGGAACATTTCTGAATCAGACCTGTTGTGCTGAGCCTTAAAGCAGAGGAGGATTTTGCTGGATGGAGAACAGCACTGCTGTACAGCACAGTGAGCAAGGAGCAAAGGACGGAGCTTAAATCAATTCCCTACTGCTGTGGGCTACCTCTAAATCTGTCAGGGTAGCTTCAAATCCAGCGGACTTTGACGCTATCAGAAGGGCCAAGGGTGGGAGTGTAAACATAGTTTCATCTGATTCATAGTAAATTCCTTTTTCTCCACTCCCATGGCCTAAAGGGTACATCACCTAGCTTTACAGTTTTTGGTTGTTTTCTTTTATTGGCACCTCTCATCACGGTATCTGAGCACCGCCCATAATAATTAGATTGACACATCCCTAGTAGACTTCCTGGAGTCTTTTGTTCTTCTCTCTTCTCTGTCTCTGGGGAGCTCTGCCCAGGGTAGGTGCTTCTGAGGGGATGGATGGGGTCAGGTTATTGTTGTTAATGTCACTCTTGTTATGTTGTAAAAGATGTATCAAAGAGGAAGTTCTTGCACTATGACCTAAAGGTCATCAGAGTCTGGATTAGTCTAATCTCTGACAGTTTGTTCCCCAGACAGATCCTTTCGACCGAGAGTAACTTACCTCTGGGCTCACAGCTTTGTCTTGTGTTTTATGATCTTCGTTGCTCCAGAGGAGTTCAACAGCCCTGGCAGAGGCAGAGGTTTGGTCTGTCTTCTCTTGCTGGGCCGTGATCCACTAATTGCTGTGGGGAGGTTAGGCTTCATACCTTGAGCTGTTGATGAAAGAGAATAGAGAGATGAGAAGGACTTGCCTGCAGAGGAAATACACACAACGTAACCTCACCTGGACACATGCTATCTACTTTGAAGTCGGCACGCTCTTTTTGTGGTCAGAGCATTTTGGAAATCATAGAACCTGTGTCTCACTTTGGCTTTGCCCTCTTTTGGGAGAAAAGGGCAAAACATTTTGAAAGTTGCCAGCAGGGCAATTTTTCAAGCCCATTCATCTGTTTGGGTCTCTTGTAGGCTGCACTGAGGGGTTGGAGAAGCTGTGGCTGGAGAGTGGCAAGTTCAGGGATGTCCATTAACCAGTAACACACAATGCAAGCTGTACCAAGGATGTGAAGGGTGCAGGACAGGATTTATAAATAACAGCTTGCTCCTTTGTAACCCCCAAAAGCAGCTGTGCTTCTGAGCAGAACCAAGGCATTGTGTCAGTGTAAATACTCAATTTTTAGGAATGCATTTGGGACAAGCACGTGTGCCTGCCCCTGTGTACTCCTCTCCTCTCCCCACCCCAGCTGTGCAGCCAATGCCAAAGCCAGCTCCTCAGCAACAAGACTTGGCAGGTGGCACCTGATGAGATAATCATGCCCCTGGGACATTAGGAGGCATGAGGTGCAGCCAGGTGCTCCTAATCTATCCATGGGTGTGATTTTCTGTGGTAACCACACCCTCGAGTGTTGTCTTACTGCAATTAGGAAATTTGTTCAGTTTAGGTCAAGTACTTCTATTAGGGTGCTCTTCACATCTAACATGTGTTGGCATGGCAGGAGCATGTGGACACCCAGGGTCAGGCAATGCTCTGTGCTGAGCAGTGTTCCTGCAACTGACAGTGAAGAGATCCTACTTCTTACCACTTTGTTCTCTGCTTGTTTCTGAAACTGGACCGTTTGTCACTTCAGCTTCCCAGGATTTCCATTTTGCAAGAAGTGCTTTAAAAATGAAAACATGTGAGGGGTGTATGGCAGCAAAGATAAAATGACAGTTCCTTCTTGTAGGTAGAAAATGCCTTGCTTTCACAGGCTAGCTTGATTTCAGTCTTGCTATAGACAGGTATGGAACCTAAGTGTTAAATCAGGTAGTGAAAAATACCAGACTGATACACAGGTTCCTACCTTCTTATTAAAGACTTGGTGTAATAAGCTCTAACAGATAATGAGGCTCTCTGGCTGTCACAGAGGTGAATAGGAAAGGGGGGCCTCCAGCTGCTTGCAGAGTTCATTCCCCATGTCTTTACTTGGGCAGAGCTGTCATTGCTTGCCATGTCTGCTGCAATACTCTTAACAGGTATAAAATGAAACAGCACAGAAGTGGCTTCAAGTGCTGCCAAGGTGTTGGTGTGACTTTGGGGAAGCTTTTCCCGACCACACGTTGCAGTTCCTCTTCCAGTCTTGCCGGCTTGGGCTGCAAGCAGGGGAGGATCAATCTGTGCCTTCACACAGGGAAGCATGTGCAAAGCTTGTGCTGTTTGCCCTTCACTCAGCCAGCCTAGCTGCTGCCCAGTTTAAAGTTTAAATCTTGACTCCAACCAAACATTGCACGAATAACTTCAGGGTTTAGCTCACAGTATTTTGTTAGGACAATGCTGTTTATTGGAAGTAAATGGTGAAATCCATCAACTCGCTGAGGAAGATCTCTCATGTTGGGTAAAGATAAATCAGAGGGACTGGTGTATTTGATCTCTCAAAAAATGAAAAACACTTTCAGTGCTAACATAAGTCCTGGTTTTCTTTGTATTGCACAGGTACGTTTTTTGAAGTGTATCAGATCTTTGCTTACATGTTAGTTGCCATTGTATACCTAATTAGAAATCAGCTTTAGCTTTCTGACAATAGCTGGCACGGATTATGTTCACTCTAAGACATCTTGTGAGATAATTAAAGTGATGACTGACAACATAGCACAGCAAAAGGAATGTTTCTCAAAGTAGAGCTGCTTTACAGGTTGGTTGTGTGCATTTTGCTAAATGCAGCACTGGTATAACTACCCTGACCTTGATGAAATCCCCAGAAATGAATCTGGCACCTTGTTTTTCGAGAGCAAATCCTGAAAAATCTCTCAATTTCTGACTCCTTTTTAAATTCATGTTTAAACGCACTGCTTATGAAGGGTGCCTGAATCACAGCCTTGGAAAGTGAATTCCTCTCCTTACCCACAAAACCAGTACAGCACAAGCAGAGGGTGTGTGAGCTTCCCCACTCCACCCCATCCTTGTGTTTCATCCATGACCTAGAGGGGCAACCTCTAGCTAGGCATAAGCGGGTGGCTCAGTCTCTGTACTTATTTAATCCTTGGCCAACCTGCTAAGGCTGCCAATAAGGGTGCCAATTGTGGTGGTGGTTTCTGTGATGTGGATAGTCATCCACTGGGAACTGGATTAAGACCATCAACTCATTTCAAATACTCTAGGCCACAAAGCATCTGCCAAACGGTAACCATTTTTTTGGTCACAACTGACTTGGGTCATGTTTGGATCAGCGATGAAAGGCTCCATATCCCAATACCAATCCCCTGAGCCATACAGTTTCCCAGAATATTTTTTTTAAAGAAGGAAGATGTTATTTATTGTCCTGGATTCTACTTTGATCTGCTCATTTTCACTGTGCATATTGGCCCTTGAAGGTGCATAATTTTCAGTTCTTGATTGTAGAGGGTTCAGATTCTGGGAAAGATTTTGGAAGATGGCAGGTGGCAGATCCATGTGGTGTGATCAAAAATGAGCTCTCAGAGCTAGTGGTTACACATTCTCTCACCTCTGTTGGCATTATATTTGGACCTAAAACTGATCTTACACTTGTCACACAAACTTCCTCAGCAGGGAAACTGCCATTAAATTGAAGATCACATTGCTTCCTTTGCTCTTGTTCTTTCGGAAATATCTAGATATCTGTGTCAGATCTGTGGCATCAACTAGCTTTGCTGGTAGCTCTTCTAGCAGCTAATTATATTGTCAGCGGTCCCTGCCGTACCCACCACAAACTGCTGTGTACGCCGACTAACACCCCACATTGTCAGGAGGTGACTTATTTCACAGATGCTGTAGAACTGCAGGAGACAGAGACTAAATAATTTTCAAATCACACCACCCAGCAGGGCAGGGGACTGGGGTATTTTCCTGATCTCAGCCCAGCCCTCAAACCGTTATCAGTCCCTCTCTTCAGCACACCTGAGAGCGGAGGTAGGGCCAGCTGAAATTCTTAGTTTAGTTGTCAATGAATAGTATTGCTTCCTGTGGCTGTGTCTCTTGCCTGGAAGAGACCCAGTCTCAGGGAATGCCTAGGATGAGAAGCATGTTGTCAGCATGCTGAAAGAATGTCTTTCTGGCCTTTCTTGGATCATACAAAGCTGTGCAATATTGCCACCAGCTCTCCCTTGAGCTGAAGCAAATCCTGAGAGGTGACTGGGTTTTTCTTTCCTCGGGGTAATTCACATTTATGCTAGCATAAAGGCATTACTTTGCTTGCATTAGTTTCTCAGAACAATGAGTCACCTACCTTCTTCTGTATTACATGTGGAAGTGAAGCATGCTGTGGTATCAAAGGAGTGACTGTTAAGATGACAGAAAATTCTGAGCAGATCCATTACAGCTATGTATGTTTAGAAGCGACAGATAGAGGAAAAAATGGTGATGTTGAGTTGATGGTATTGTGAGGCTGTGGTAAAATCTGCCTTCTATCACACAAGAAAAGTGTCAGGAGCATCTTACCAGTAGATATCTCACAGCAGTTTATTGGTATTAGACCGCAAAATGTATATTTTGGAATTCGTTTTATTTTTTAAAATAATAAACAAAGAATATTTTAATCAATGTATCCTGCCACTGTGAAAAATTGTCTCTGTTAAGAGAAACAGAAGAAGATGGAAAAAGTAGAGAAAAAAATGTGTTTGAAAGATTAGATCCAGTCATATAGATGTGTATAGAAATCATAATTCTTTAATTCTTAAAAAAATAAATGCATCACTACAAAGCTCTCTCTTTTTTTTTTTTTTTTTTTTTTAAAGTTTCTCTGCTTATTTGTAGCCCTTTAATGTATAGTTTCTCTTTGCAAAACAGAAGCTTCCCTTTCAGTAGCAGTTGAGGCTCAAATTCAAGAAAACACACAGAGAAATGTAAGCATGCTGGCTAAAGAGAGCTTGTAGTTACACGAATATATTTAAGCAGATCATGTCCCAGATGCAGAAAACACAGGACATATACAGTGCCCAGTACCATTCTATGTTCCCTGAGTCCAAAGGGATTCCAACACATGCTTAACTCTTTCCTAAACCATGTTCTAAATTCAGGTGATAGCTCTCAATTTTACTTTTTCACTAGCAAACCCGTGAAATGTGAGATGAAAATGTACAGGGTCAGTCTGTCAGTGAAATCTCAGCTTGGGATATGTGACTTTATTTAAGTAAGTCAGATTTTTCCTTTCAGCTTGTCGGCTGTGCGTGAGGACCAAATTTACTGTCTCAGGAATTTTGAGATGAAAGGTGATGGGGAGTGATGGGTAGCAAGGGAGGGACAGCTAGGGCAGGGCCTGCATGTTCCCCATGGAGAGAGGTGTGGGGTGGAAAACCCAACAAGAAGGAGAGAGAGCAAACCAGGAAGAGAAAAGGGGAAGGACCCCAGCAGCTGCAAGGAAGGAAGTGAGAAGTCAGGGAAACACAGAAAACAGAAAAGATGGAACTGTAGAACGAAACTAGGCTTTAGGATGGTTGCCAGAAAAGGAGGCAGTTCTTGGCAGGTTCAGTGTTTAGCCCAATTGTCCTTCAGCCTATCTTGTTGGTCCAAGTCATAGCCCCATCAGCTGGTCAGACATTTAATCACCTGAGAGCTGCTTTTTGCAACTCAGCATGAAGACCACAGTCTGGAGAGGAATGTAGCCTGCAACTGGGAGACAAGTATGGAGTAAGAATGATCAGAAATAATCAGAAAGTGTGAGCAGAGCAGCTCAGGAAACCCACCTCAGCCCAGAGACACCCACTGTGCTGCTGAGGCTTATTTGTCCCCAGAAAGGATGCGACTGACAGGCACTGGTCAGGAAGAGAGACAACAAAGGACAGAGCACAACTCATAGCTGGCTAATTTCAGTAGCAGAGGATGATCCCCCTTTTGAGGAGGAGGCAGGGCGAGAGGTGCAGGAGAAGGAATGTAAAAGAGGTAAGAGACAAAGCGCAGTTTACATCAATAAGACAATTTGGCTTTGGAAGAAGATTTTCTGCATGGCTGCTCCACATAAATTGTGTTTAGCTCTACGGTTGCAGGATTTTGGGGTCTCTGATGAGGGTCTTGAGCTCCTAAGGACAATTTTACTATTTAGCATCCCAATATGCTAACATCCACAAAACCTAAAGCCTTATGTGGGTGCGCTTTTAAATTTAGAGGTTCAGAAGTGCTGTAATACTAATGGTTACTGAGGACATGGATTAAAGGCTCTTTTTACAGGATTTCATTTGTGAATATTGGGGTAAATGTACTCTTTGTCCTGAGAGTCCACAATTGAAGTGCGTAATGGCAATACATAATATTACAATTCTTTGGTCACAGCAAAGGCTGTGTAGTACTGGTGGGCAAGGCAGAACTGGGACAATCACTACTGAGGGGATGCTCAGCTTTTTCTTCCTCTAGAGAATGAATCAATTTCAAAAGCCAAGCTTTCAGGGGGTATAACATTGTTTGTATGCACCCAAACCATGAAGGATTTTTCTTCTCAAATTAAATTCAGCTCTTTTCTTCCCATCTCTAGAGCTAACTCTTTTCAATATTTCAGCTGACTGGGATCTGGTTTTTAAAATATACATAGGAGCTATTGCTTGGCACAGAATAGAGGCCTTAGCTTTCATAGCATCCATGCACTACCAGGGTCTAGTTTATTACTTTGTAAACTATTTTTGGGATATATCTTTGTTTATATAAAACTAAGTCCAGTACCACGAATATTTCACATCTCTCTCTTATTTTCTGTTATTTTCTTCATCAACACAAATGTATATAAAGGGTTTTGAGGTACAGAAATACTTCGGAGAAGGTCGTTTATGACTGACTGTGAGTGGCTTTGGGATCTTCCTTTTAGCTTTGTTTAGAATTCTCTTTCTGAAGTTGTACATAGTTTTATTTTAAATTGGTGCCTCATACACACATATATGACTTCAATCTATGTCTCACAAGCCTGATTCTGAAAGTTTCACTCAGCAGTTTTCATTAAGGACATATACGCGTAGACCTAAGATCAGGCAAATATTAATGTAAGCTGGCTATTGTATCTCATACTGATGAGGTCAAATTAAACTCATTGAGATGAACAGAGCAAGACTGTAATCTGAAGTAAACTGTCTTATTAAAACTCATCTCAGGGTAGCTATGCCAGTTTCAGTCTTGTCATACAATCAGAGAGCTGTATTTTTCTTTTTCTCCCTCTCCTCTATTCCCTCCGTTATTATTTCTAAAATCAAATGATTAAGGAAGGAGGTAACTGACAAACACATGAAACTCAATGGAGGCTCAGAACCCATCTATGATCACCATTGGTGGATTCTGCTCTTTGGAATAAACCTCAAGTCACCCACTTTCCCTAAGATGTGGACACAAAAATATGCTTCCCAGGGACCAGGAAGCACCTGGCAAATACCTGGAGAGAGACTTGCTCATACGTTGAGCAACACATGCTGGCACACACTTGCAGTCACCCAGGGAGAAGAGTAAATGGTAGCTCCAGTGCTTCCAAGTTGAGAACACATATCTGGGCAAACATAGGTTATTATAACTCTGGACAGCAAACCACAAAGGCATTCAAAGAATCACCACCACAACATTTTACAGAATATTATTACCAGTGTCACCAGCAGTTCTGTCAGAAATCTGAAAATTGCAAAGAACAAAATTTAACTACTGAGGAGCAGGGAATTCTCAAAAATTGTCTGTCAGCATGCTGGCATGTTTCCAACCAGATACAAAAGTGCTGGACTTTGCTGCTAACCATCCTGCAGAGCACAGGGGGAAAACTAATATCAGAGTGATGCTCATCTAAACATCTTCATTTAAGATCCTGCACGCATTCTCATTAGACATAAGTCTACTTGCTCTCCTTCTCTGTGTTGCACCCTCTCTGGAGCTGGACTAGCTCCAAGGACTAAGTCGAACACTGTTCTTAGTCAAAATCTCCAGTCTCACTAGAGCTGTGACTCTGGAAACAAGCTTGAATTTTATCAGAGAGAAAATAAATGGAACTATGCTCATCTGGCTTATACTTGCACCGGCAAAATGTGTCACAGTAATATTGCAGTTAAATTAAACTTCTGAAGTCACATAAGATATCTGGTTTAACATGACCTCTTGTGCTGTCAAAAGACTTATTTTGTGCTACATATTCTGATATAAAATACATGACATTTTGTGTTGCTCCAGCTTTTAATTATGCAATATTAATCTTTTCCCCATGCCTCCTTATTGCAAGAGTTTGTCAGGAGAGAAGCAAAGATCTGGACACAAGAATCTGGAAGCTGTCTCTTCTGGAGCTTTGGAAGCTTCCACAGGAAGGGTTTTTGGTGGTTTGAACCCTTGGGATATCTTTTAGACAGGAGCTGGAGTAGGGCTGTTATGCAAAGATGCAGAGCTTCAACTCATGCTTTAAGTCCCACAACCAACAATGGATCTGAGCAACCTTCTCCATGCTGCATCCCTTTCAGCTGCTACTTCAACCAAAAGTAATCCACGAGCTCATTGCCTAAAAGCTTTTGTTTACGTTATTAGAAGTGAAATGGTTAAGCACACTAATTGCCATTTTCACCAGACTATGGGAAAAGCAGATTTGTAGCCTGAACAGTGCATCTCACATTTCTCTCAGAGCTATAGTTTCAGACTCCTTGCAGACTGAGGGGAACAGCAAGGTTACAGTAGCTGTAATGTTGAAGGGCTTAGTATATGTTGAAGGGCTAATGAACTAGTTAGGAAAATGCTCAGGATCAGAACGGTGCTACAGCTTCCAAATAGTGAGGACACGTTAATGTACTTGGCCCCAGTGAAAGCCTGCCAGTATATGTGCAAAGTGTTGCTGGGTGTGTGTAAACTTGTCAGCAAAGCCTTGTTGCCTCTGTTATCATGTATTCCAGAGATGGCTTTCCTGGAGCCCCACATATGGCACAAGCAGACTCTGTGGGCGCTCCTGTATCCTGCAGCCAGACAGTGCCCTGAGTGATGCCCAGTGATGCCTGCCTTCTATGTTCTTGTGTGATGCCCTCTACAGAAAAAAAGATTTATCCTAGAAATAATGAAACAGTTATAAAACACATTATTTTTTCTACTGGTCATGCCCATCTCCCTCTAAAGCCAGGTGTTTTTAAGAGTTCAGTGACTTGGCTGTAATGCAGCATCAGCATTGTGGAGTTGTGAAAATGTCCAGTTGTGCAAAATCCCTTCAGCTGACACTGCCTTAATGACTTGACAGTTGTGGTAGATCTGGAAACTGAAGTTCAGCATCACGTCCTCTCACTTTGGTCGCAATGCTGGATGGGATACTTTCTTATCTAGTGTGGTTATTTGCAATGAGGAGAAAATGAGGTATTTTTTGTAAGTGTAAAGAGCCTCCTACTTTACAGGCCACAGGACGAATGAGAACATGTCATAACAGGAGCACTTTTTAGGCAACCTGAGGCCACCATCTACATATGAAGCCTGTCAATCATCCAAGGCTGACTGTTGCATCTCTGACATAGGAAATACCAGTTCTGGGGGGAAATATGTTTATTTACACGCTAGTGGTTTTATAACTGCTGCTTAGGTTTGGAGCTTCAGAAGCGGCTCCAGCAAGCCCGGGTTAACGGACTGAGAGTATGAGGGGTGAAGGATAAGACACGTAGGAGGAGGCCTTTCTGCAGCTTGCCAGCTGATATCACCACAATGTAAGTGATATCAATGTATGTGCTGAACAAAGCAATCTGTTGTATTGGGTTCCCGCCTAGCGCAGCTCAGCAAGAGACTGACGCTTTGTGGTCTAATTTCACCGAAGTACTTAAGCCTGGGAGTATCCCACTGGCTCTAGTTTGAGCTTAGTGGGACCATATGCATGCTCAAAACTTTTCACACACTCTTAAGAGCATGGATGGTGTGCTCCATGGGACGAACACTGAAAGGCTGAGTGTCATCAGCAGCCACCGTTGACGTATGTGCCTCGGTCACAGCACGCTCCCTCGGGTGGGCGGTTGCTGCACCAGACTGTTTTCAGTGACATTTTTTCCTGACCAGGGTTGTTTAGTTTATCCCTTTGCTCTCAGATCTCTGAGGCAGTTTGTGTTGTTTTTTAAGAGCTGCCTTTAACGCAGGAGCTCAGACCTCTTTGGAGAATCTGCCTGCAATCATCAAAATTGAAACATGCTGAATGTGTCATGTCACGTAGCTGCCTAAAGGAAATATGAGCTCTTTAGGAAAGCAGACTGCTCCTGTGCTGGAAATCTGACTTCCAACTCTCTGGAAAATCTGTGTGCTGGACAGATTTCCTTTTAGTTATCTGTCTCTGCTTCATCCCTAGCAGTGTTAAAAGCTTACTGAAGGTAATCACCTTCCCTAAAAGCCCGGAGAACATTCATTTGCTCACAGGTGTGTGCAATTTTCCATACATCCAGCTGAAGATGCATGCATTCCCTGGCTATGCATATAGCACTGGCGTCCTTCCCAGTGCCTTTTCTCACTGACCTGCATCCCCAGCTGCTTTGCCACCCCATATGCAGAAATGCAACATGACCCTTTATTTTCGCTCTTCTCCAGCTCTACTCTAGGGATGGTAACTCCTTCCCCAGCATTGTCCTTTCCTGCTCATTGCCACTCTAATATTTGTTATTTATTTATTTATTTTTAAGCTATACCTTTGCTTACCTCTACATCTGCCTGCACAAAGTAGCTTCTAGCAGGGCCAATCACCAGCACCAGTGGAGTTCATCATCTACCCTCCATCCCCTGGTCTATCAGGGAAGGAAAGGGAAAAACATGTGCACAGGCAAGATCCTGTGCTGGACAGGAACACTAAGACAACAATTATGAGCGCTGATACTGACCCTGGTTTCCTATATACATATTGCCAGTGAGGACAGCCATTATTTGGAGTCCTGGGAGACGTCTGTAAACTTAAATGGACTTTGGCTGAGGCCACCTTTGTTTGATACAATCATTTGCTTTAATGGGGTGAGTCAAATTACTCCAGTTCCCTCCCAATTTGAGATGCAGCTGATTGAAAGAGAGGGTGTGGACGTTGCAGTGGGAGAGAGAAAGAGGGAATAGTCTCCTTTGAAAGCAAATAAATGCTACCACTTCTGCCAATTGCATAAAAGTCAAAAGCTAAGCCATAAAAGTCAAAAGCTAAGCCATAAATGGTAGTGTGAGTCTGAGATTACTCGACAGCCCTGTTATGCAAATACAGAATGCTGTATGAAGCAGATGTGGAAGAGCTTAGTGTTAGAAAAGGCTCTTATCTTCAGTTGTTAAACCACTCATGTGTTATGACAAGTCATCCCCAGCCTAACAAGCGAAGATTAGTGCACCACCAGCAGCGTTAAAAAGTATAGATACCAAAAACTGTAACAGTGGACCCAAATGGCCCCTGATCTTTGGAGAACTGACACCTCAATCCAATCGTAGCTCACACCCCTTTCTCGTGAAATATCCAAAACCCACCTGTCACGTACCAATGAACATGCAAGTATTCTTTTTTGTACAAGAACTGACTTCTCAGTCCAATTAACCTAGCGCAAAGACTCCTATTGCTTTCAGTAGGCTTTGGATCAAGCCCAGGAGTGGCTGATAATGCACACCGAGCATTAACATGTGTCCCAGAAGAATGGCAGATATCACAGATTCTGCTTGTATTAGTTCCTGTTACAGCCAAGGCACACCAGAGCGGCTCCTCAGAGATGACTCGATGCAGAATGGCAGAAAATTGGCCTCGATATTAACATCCAGAGTTGTTTTCAAAGTCAACTGGAATACATATCTGTGCGCAGGATTTTTCCTTTGAAAAATTCAATATGCGGAAACCACAATTGCTCCATGATAAGAGGTAAACAAAGAGAAGAACAAAATGAGCTGTGAAAGGCAGCGGTGTGTTGCAATCCATTTGAATGTTTATCTGCAGCAACATGCAGAGGTGGATTCATACAAGCAAATTTAGGCAATGAGGAGAGGTTCTCAAGTTAGGAGACTGGTCTCCCTGGGTGCCTCCTATAGTTAATGGAAAAACAGGCAGGTCCATGGGGTAATTCAGTCCACCTCCATTCTGAATCATCCTGGGAGGTGGATGGCTCTTTCCTTGATGGTAGAGGGAACCTGGGGCGCCCAGTTGCCTAACTCAGGCACCTCTGTCAGGACTGTGAATGGCACAGAAAATGGGTCCCAGTGAAGAAGGCTACCAAAACCTGTTGTTTAACTCCCATTAAAATGAATTAGACCTAACCTGGCTGCCTCAATGCTGAGAGTTAGAAGGGAGCAAATGGGATGGATGCTAAAGAGGCAGAGGACCAAACTCTGCTCTCTGCCCATGATCCCACGGTACCTGTGGGTCACACAAGTAGTGTAAGAAAAGATGCAGCACTGTCAGTCTTTGTGCTGAATGGATTTTCAGATTGATGAAAGGGAGCTGTAAAATCCCCTCATAAATTAAAATAGTTCTGAGGTGCTGCAGCAGTGGCATCCTTCTTCAGACCATTGGACTGAGAAGGGTGATGGCACTGGTGGACAGCAACATTTCTTTGAAGGTGGGGTACTGAAGACCCACTTACGCCAACACACCACTGTTCCTGAAGAAAAACAACTTCTCAGCCTTTGTTGAAGGTTATCAGCACCATGGTCAATGTACAGTTGAGAAGGAGGCAGAACAAACCTGTTTTCTAATT
>NW_010109220.1:20528-48654 GCF_000699245.1 Pterocles gutturalis
TCAGCAGCAGTTCAGGGAGAGGTAGCACAATCTCTAGAGCTACCGAAGTGTGCTTGGGACTTCCAGGCAGCAAGAGTGAGTCACAGGGAGGGACAGAGAGAGAGAGAAAGAGAAGTGAGCACAAATCTGGGAAGGTAGAAAGTGTGGGCGGAAGGCAAATACCAAGAAAGAGCAGAGGGCTGCTGTGTGAGTCAATTGAGTCCTATAGATACTAATATTTATCAAAAATACCAAAGAGGTTTTAACAACCACAAACTCTCAGAAAGTAGTAAATGAAAACTGTTTCCTGTGGTTAGAAGGACCAGAGAAGAAAATGTGAGTGGTGGAAAAAAGAGATAACAGGACTGTGAACGCAAGGGAAGGGGTATTGTGGAGTATGACATAATGGAATATGGATTAACAGCAATTACGTGGCATGGACAACAAGAACAGATGATTAGCTTTTCCAGAAAGATGCCGTGTTCTTTTGCTGGTAATCTCTTATTAAAAGGGTGCTAGAATGCATGAACAATACAAGAAAAACCCTTCTTATTCTATTTCCTTCTTATATTAGTGGCTTTTCTTTCCATAACTCCATACGTTTTGCACAAAAAAACATGACAAGATACTACTTTTTATTTATTTATTTATTTATTTATTTTTTTTAAGTGCTGCCTCATTTCAGTTTTATATGTCTTACTTGCTTTGGTTTTCAGATGCCACTGGAATGTGAGGCTTACGATCTATGCAGAAATATTTTTAAATCTGAAAGTTGCTTTTAGGGAGCTCTGCCAATGCAGAGAGCACCCTTTACAACCTTTTCTTCACAAAATTATCTTTCACAAGGGCTTGCCCTGTGGGGTGCAATAGCCTGTCAATGATTAATTTTTCTTCTTCATCTTTCTTCATGATGAGCATTAGAACAAGCTTCTTACATAGCTTTTGGATTTTAATAACAAAAATGACATTGTGAGAAAAAATGATAGAAATGCATCTTTGAAGGTAAAGCAGTGGCAAAACATCTAGGAAAATACAGAGTTTTCTTTGACTCTTTCAGAATGTTATAAAATAAAGCCTAAACTTTGGACATTCCCAACACGTAGAAGTGATTTTTTTTTTCCTTTTCTGGAGGACAGATTGCAGTGAATTTCAAATATAATTGTCAATGCTGAACTCTAATCCTTCTCAGGTGGTTCCATCTACATGTTAAGTAGAGCGCTATTCAGAGTGGATATACGGGTGAGAAACTGAGACACAGACGATATAAGTTACAACTATACATACAAGCCAAGGCAGGGAGGGAGAATTTTTATCTGAGATTGTAGGAGAGATTTTTATGCATTTAATTTGATGTCAAGGTGTTCTGTGACTGCGTCAGTAATTTCAGACAAGACTGTTCAGGAGACTCTTAGGAAGAGGCTACAGGGAAGGATATTGCCCTGACCTTCATGTCTGTTTCTCTCATAATCACTAGCATGCTCTTGAGCGGGTATTTGCAATCGGTATCAGAGTTTTGTCCAAATTTGACATTTTAAAGCTCCAAGTTTGGCTTAAAATTTCAGTTTAGTAGTTATTTAATTTTTCCTGAGAACCGCCAATGGATCCTGAGTGTGGCTTCAGCCTAAGTGTGCATTAGTATATGGTCTTTAATTCACAGTCACATTTTTGTACAGGATCCCTGCCCCAGGTGTGTGTGCTCTGAGGCACTTCCTTAGAGTGCCTTTGGGTCGGTGGGCTTTCCTCCAGGGGCTGTGATTGAACATAGGCTGTCTGGGGGGGAGTGGGAGGCTCCTGTGGGTCAAGTGTTTGAGCGTTGCTATCAGGAGCTATGTCCTGTTCCTTTCTCTGGCCAGACTGCCTGTGTATTGCTATCTGAGTCATTGAAACTTTTTTTTTTTCTTTTTTTTTTTTTTTAAAGTTAATAGTAGCTGTTCCCTGTCTTTGATTACTCGATTCAGGTTCCCGGGATGTGACTTGCTGAAGTGGGGAGCAATCCCAGCTGCAGCAGAAGTCAGAAGGATCAGTGTTTCAGACCAAAAAAAAATTATTTCAAAGGCTGGTGCCCTAAGAGTTGTCAAACTGAACTCCTTGGATAGGTGAATACTTCACAGCTATATGTTGCAATTTCTAAGGTGAGAGGAATCACGTCTCCTCTCCTCAAAGGGATGTTATGAAATGATTTTTATGTGATTCTCTCACATATTGTATTGATCAGCACTGTACAAAAACCAAAGTCAAGCTCAGAATTGATCAATAAAATGGAGTTTGAAGCACTAATAGAGCCTGGGCTGCACACAGTGAACAAGGAGAAAGCAAGACAGAGTAACTCCTTGTCAAGGGAGTGCATCCGCCCTGTGCCCTAAGCAGAGGAGAGGGTCCTGTGGGGAAAAGGTTGTGTTGCTCTTGAACTGGAGGCTGTATCACTGTGCACACACAAAAGACAGATGAATTAAAGTTTCACAGTCAGTCCTCATTCTGGCACTTCCTAACTTACAAGGGTTTGATCTCATGACCTTAAAATGTTAGTGTAGAGTTGTTTTCTATCAGTTAATATTATGTATGCTTACAGTGGTTTAAATGGAAAGACTGATAGAATGAACTAGGACATCAAACCCTGATGTAATTTTTTTTTTTTTTCATTTTAGGGAATAGTTCTTTCCATACTTGATTTTCTGAGGCTTCTTCTATGACATATCATAATATATTGGCTCACTCACTTTTAAATTAAGAAGTTAATTGAAGCCTGTTAAATCCTGGAATTTGACAGTTTGGGATCTTAACGTCATTGCACAAGTTCATCCCTCATATTACTCTAATGACTTTGGTATTTGGCTTATTGCACCCCTTTCATTTTGGAAGGTTAATCCTGCTAGCCTTACTCACAATGAAGAGATACATCGACTTAGCCTGCTACACTGGACTCCTTTGTGTCACCAACTCAGTAAACGAAGAGACATTTTTGGATGCCTTTGCATGGCAAAAAAAAAAAAAAAAAAAAAAAAAAGAACAATTTAGTGTCTTGCCAAAGAAACAGAAGCATTCACAAGACAAATTAAAACTTTGCCACATAGCTGATGGAAAACCACTAAGTGATAATTTCACACGGCAGTTTGCTGAAGGCTGCACCCTGCTTATAAGCTCTTGGTTAAATTTGTCCTAACTGTTAAACTGTATGTCCTATTAAAACAAGGTGTATTTTTAGACAAAGACGTTAGAACACACTGTAATTTCTATGGCTGACTACACTTTGCAAGAGAATGAAAGCAAGGTAAAGGCTGGGTGTGTGTGAGCACAGATAAGTGTGTATGTGTGCATGTGAGTGCAGGTATCTGTAACAAAGATGGAGTTAACTATTATTTGAAAGCAAAAATCAACCCTGGTGATTTCTGGTTTTGCTTTGGTTATTTTTAAAGAAAAAAGCTTATAAAAGGTGCAGCCTGCAAACCAGCTTGGCTGCATTAGGCCAGGGTAAATGAAGAAGGGTGGTAGTGGAAGCAGGATATATTGCAATACATCTGAACAGAAGAGTGGTGGCCTGAGGTTGACCAGAGCTCACAGAATAGAGATATCCCCTATTGGCTTTAAGACCAAGAGGCAGGCCTGGAAAGGTGCGAGTTCTCCCTCTGAGTGCCCCTGGGTTGTGGCTAGACTTGTAGAGTGAACGCTGTAGTGCTCTCTGGCCTTTGAACATCCAAAGAGAGAGCGGCCAGCTGGGAAGAACCTAAGCTATGGGAAGCACCTAAGCTATGGGAAGCAATGGGCTAAATTTTCTGTCTCACAATTTAAACTACCTTAAGGAAAAGCAGTGAGATCAGTTAGTGAAGAAAGAGAAAGCAACTGTATCTTAGGATGTTAGTCTCAGTGTCACAGGGCAGAGCTCAATTTTGTACTGCAGAGGCTTCAGTTTTCTTTTTGGCTGTCGTTTGTTCTTCCGTGACAGATGTTAGTGTCTGAATCAATGACTGGAAGCTGAAAATGGGATAATTCAGATTTTTATGACAGCAAACATTACAGCAGGAGTCACTAGAGCAAACTGCTTAAGGTGAGTGATGGGCTGTTCACCTTGGGAAGTGGTCACATAAAGTCTGGATCCTTTCCAGCATGTGCTGTAGTTCTGGGTTTTGCAGATGAATAATTCGTGACCTCTTTAGGGGTCAAAAGCGGATTTGGGTGACTTACGAAATTTTAGATGGCAGCATGCAGACATTTGGTTCCTCCAAGGTGGAGGAGTGAGACGCAGCACAGATATGGCCATCAGCACACATGGCACAGAACAGAAGTAACTTCAGTTTGTTGGTAGGAGCTCAGGTCCTCCAGACCAAAGGGATGTGCACCAAGCGAGGAAGGAAAGGGCAGCAAAGCAGAGAAGAGGTGTGTTATTGCCAGCTGGGGAGTCAACACAGCATTTATAAATTCACAAAACTTCTGCTTTATTTGGGCTGCACAGAATCTATGATAAGAATTTGAAATATAATATATTCAACATGTTCTCCTCATCTTTAGTAGCAGACAATTGATATGGAAACTAGCATTAACATCTTAGGCATGTCACTAACATGTTAGTCCATTTAACATGGCTGAATTTGAAAATGGTCCTTAAAGTGGTACTGCTGAGCCACCTGAAGGAGACATTTAAGATATGCTATGCCTACACTCATGTACCTTCTCTGGAGCTAGAAGACACTGACATGTGTTTGGCAAAAATGAACAGGATGATTTGTTTTAGAATTACTACTTTGGCGACAACATTGGCTCAGCTAGGAAAAAACCTTATGGACAGCTAGAAAGACAAAATAAAATCCCAACCCAGAATCTTTTTGCCACGCAAATGAATAACAGCAACTACAGCAAAAACAATCAGGATCATTTAAAAGAGTTTGAAAACGATAATTTGGATGGCAGAGGGAAGCACTAAAAATGATGGTACTCTAATTTTTTAGTGCTGTCAGCTTGTTTGTTACTGGTGGTACCTATGTAGGGATCACTTGGTATGTGCCTTCTAATTAATTTTTCAACTAAATTAATGCCTAGCACTGAGCTCATACCATGGAAGAGATTACAAGAATGGGCAAGTCACTGTCCTGGCCCACGTACCATCTAGGAAGGTGAAACAGATGAATGCGAGGAAGCAGGAAAGATGCACAAAGCAATGAAGTAGATTGCCCAAAGATACTCAGCAAATCAGAGCTAAGGCTAGGACCAGATCTTGTTATTTTGACACAGTATCCAAGCCACTGGTGAAGTGGCTCTTCACTTTTTGTCTGTGGACCTCCTGGAAGCATAGGTAAGCAAGGAGAGCAAATGTAGGCTGCTCTTTGGGACCATGAGACTCGCAATATCCTGCACCTATCTGATGCATCCTTTAGAAAACCTGACTCAAGCTGTGAACATGGGAAGTGAGCTGATACCCTAGACATGAACAGAGCAGTGTGAGCCCTGAGTCAGGTTTCCTGATTTTCTGTGAGTTTGTGACTCCGAAGGACGGTCTCTCAGATTTCCATTTCAAATCCTGAACATCTGGGATGATCTGGCCTATCACCTCCCTAGTTTGACATTATAATGAGAAGGTCTCTCATTCAGAAAGATAATAGGAAGGTAAATGTGGTAAAATATATATATATGCCAGGGAGGCTTCCCATGCCATTTAGAAGCTGTAAGTGTCCGAGATGTGGAGGATACTGAGGCAGACAACTAAACCAGCAAAGCTTAATCTGGTGTCCAGCATCTGCCTGCTTTTGATCTAAAGGTGTATATCTGTTGGAAACTATAGGTAATATTTTCCTACAAACTCCTGTGTGGGGTTTTGATCCCTTTCTTTTACATTGTGATATAATGGTTGGAATTCCTTGACCCCAAAAGAGAACGGGTAATTCTGCAATTTTTCCATAAGCACTGAGGAGATGATTAAGAGTTTACTTGGCAAAGATACTGCATGTGAAAAATTTCACTAAGTTTAAGATGGTAGGGAGTAATTTAAGATATTGTTCTTCAGCTTTTCCATTAAACTTCATTAAAAGCTTTGTGAAGTACAAGATGTTTTGGATTAATTGCCACATTCAGCTTCAAAACAAACAGTTTTTTGCATAGTTCTGTGCCTCAGTATTCATATTTCTGACAGTACTGCTTCTCATCTATTGCTGTCGCTAGGAATTTTCAATCCCTGATTTTTCAAGACCCTGGGCTTTTCTTTATTTCACACAGGACAGGTTTGAAAATTATTTGATTTGCCTGTACAGTGTCTCACCATGCTCAGAGGAAGGCTCAGAATGTGTTGGATCCCACTGACAGCTGATGTCAACTAAGAAAAAAATAACAGAACCTAACTCATTGTAGAGAGTTTAAGTGTGGAGTTGCTGCACCAACACTTACTTCCTCGATAAAGTTGCTGTGCAGAAATCACAGAAATCTGGTTTCGATTCCTGGCTGCAGTAACTCACAATCTTCATAGGGACCTACTTCTTCATGTTTTCTTTTTAGTCATCTATACCAGCATCAGGGTACAATTTGACAGCTTTCTATACAACTTTCCTTATGACTTAACACAGGCCAGGACAGCTGTAAACTTGCAAATCAACAACTTGCAATCAAACACAAGGATCTCAGCCACTAGGAAGACAAAATAAGACAATTTTTGTCAATAAGACAAAAATAAAAGTCACCCAACAGTTTACCATGCTTCAGAGTAAGGGATATTTAATTCCATCCCCTCTAGCTTGAAGAAGCAACAGTTTGAAAATATTAGCTTACTTCTACGTCAGTTCACAGAATTAAGTGAAGTGCGGGCGATGTTGGTGGAATCTGCAGAATTTGCTGCAGAATTTTAAACCCATGATGACATAAGGCTATTGCAAAGAATCAGTGATCAAGGAGACAAGTTGCGGTAGATAAATATGATATGGCTTTTTGTTTTCACACCATTGATTCAGATCATGATGAAACTAGTAGTTTTGAAGGATGTGAGTTTGACCAGCCTTAGGATAATTTCCAGCAGCCCAGAACACTGCAGCTGCTATTATCTGCCATTGCCTCATTGACAGTTTCTACACAGAATTCAAGGACTGAATGGTTATAGAAAAGGAACTATCTTTTCACCCTCAGAGAAGATTTTTCCAGTTCAGCACTGAATACTACAGTCACTGGGTGTGGGGAGGAAATGAGGGAAGGAGAACATCAGTTTCTATAAACTTACAAAAAAAAGGTGCCAATTTTTTTTCCCCCTCTCATTCTCAAATTAAAAAATACACAAAATATATCTTGGAAGTGCTGGAGGAGAAGTTCTTCTATAACTGGAAAAAGCTGTCAGGCAAACACCCACTGCTGAATTATCACTTTTTAAATTTTGGCTATGTAGAGTTTTATTTTCCTTTCCAGTTCCTGTGTTTTTCACACTGAGTCATCTGAAGTCGAGCAGCTCAATCATCTCTGCCATAGCGCACATCTTTTCTGGGACCACTATTGCCATGTTTGCATATTGCAGCTGTTGCTGTCGCCAGACCCTGTTCAGCTTGGGTACCACTAGCAGCACAGTGTGGTGCTTGATAGGTGACACTCTAACAATGGAGGGCAGAAAGTTTGGTCTGTGAGGTCTCTTTCTCCCAATATTTCCAGTTTTCTCTGGTCTTTTCTATTTTGTTCCAGGAAGTTATAAGCATTTCAGCCAAATCTTGCTGTAGACTTCAGTCAGTAATGACTTCGGTGGGCTGCAACATATAGGATCTTATACCACAAACTGTTATATTTCTCTTTTGGGTTCACGTTTTCCTTCTGAGTGACTGTCTTTTTTTTTTTTTTTTTTTTGTCATGGGACAAATTTCTTATTGTTGATGAACTTTTCTCTGTGTTAGAGTTTTATGCAGTGATATTGTGTAGAGATGGAGGATACACTGTGATGAACATTTCGCAGAAGTAACAATATTCCCTTCACCAAGAAATTGTCAACGTTTATGTCTTTCACTGAAATAGCACAAGGGTGGTTTTGAGATGAATAACCAAACTGGACAGAGGACTGACCATGACATTTATAATTCAAAAAGTGTCACGCTTCCTGTTTGAAGTCTCAAGTTCTGTGAAGCACATTTTCCTCTACTAGCAAAACAAGAAGGGTGATCATCCTCTTCTGTGCAATGTGGACTCATTCTTTGCCATTTCTAGAAAGTCTCAAGTTCTTCAAAGCACCCAATTTAAGTTCAAAGGTAGTAAACCTATTTCATAAGTATGGCCATACTTTAAGCCAGCTCTTTTGCCACCTGCAATTCCTCTGTGTTAGGTTATGACCAAAACCCATCCTGGCATCCATTCACTTCTCCAGTCAGAGAGCATCCTAACAAACACACAAAGTCATACACCTTTTCTTTCTGAGTTAGAAACACATCCACCTACATTTTGCAGGTGTTTTATATAACTAAGTCAAGAATATATGATGTTTCTGTCCCTTCTGAAGCAGTCCCAAAACAATTGCAGGCCTTTGACATGTGTGCTCAATTCTGCATTTACAGGGTTGCTCCACTGGGCCATAAAGTTAAATACCAAACCGTGTCTAAATTCCCAGGCAGAATAATTCAATTCAGAACTGGAAAATATCAGTCAAAAAAATTACATTTACTCAAGTAATTAGCAGGTTTCTTGCCCCCAGCTTTAGCAGAAAAAAAGCTAGGTTGGTCACTGTGCAGACCAAATGCAGAAAAACTGTTTAAACAGAAAGAGGAGAATACAACATATAGTTAATACTTACAGGAATTTTACACAGGCAAGTATAATTACCAGAATTTCCTTCAGTTCTCTGACTCCAAAAAATGCCAGAGGATTTTTAACACCACAAGACATCAAGCCTTCTGTTTCATCTCTGGGAGGCAACATCAAATTGTAGGACATGTGTCATCATCTATCACCATCTATTTTCACTGTGAATTAGGCATTTGGTATCTCCAGAGGAACTGGATTTTGGGTTAGCATGACATCACGTTGTTTTGTTCTACAACAAAGATGCTGATTCTTGTTAGCTTCTGGGAGCTGGTTTGGATTGTATTATTGGGATCATGCACCATATGGGTTAGTTATCAGATCCTTCATGAAGCTATAGTTTTCCAAACACTAAACAAAAAATCCCAAAGAGGCAATTTTGTTACTCTTGTACTTCTGTAAGACAGAAAGAATGTTGTGGATATTTTTTTCTTCCTGGGTGACAGGAAGTTTTGAAGCATAACAAACAAGATGCTTAAGAGAGGTCTAAAGTATACTTTAAGACACGGCATTAAGGTATTATTTTACAATACTTTATAATTTTTGTGAAAGCATTCAAAGCATTCTCTTTATTAAAGTTACTGAACAAATACATATGGTGTTCACCCACTGCAGCTAGTTTTTCCTCTACTTTACGGCATTGTGTAAGTATTTCTTAGAACACACCAGAAGTTAGAATAAAAGCACTCAGCTTGGAAAATGCTAGCCACCTCAGGAAGAGCCTTGGGAGGATTTTGATGTGATTTTTTTTCCTGGGCTTCTATGGGGTGGGCTTCCCAACACAGAAGGGCAGTTTGTGTCTCATGGTCAAATCTTCGAAATAAGTGAGATTTCTGTTGACCCTCCAAAGGGGTGGCCAACTCATCACAAAGAATTGTCTGTCAAGTGAGTAGATTTGTGACAGGGGTGAGTGGTCCTACTTACGGACTGAACCCATGACCTCCTAATCCTATCCCATGTATAGTGCCTGCTAGACTGTTCAATGGTCATTAGACCTGAATGAACAATTTGGACAAAAATAATCGAGCTACTCTGGGGATTAAAGATCCGAAGAAACCAAAACCCAGCTCCCAAAGTTACTTTGGGCTTTCAACTTCCAGGTAATTTTGTATTACAGTGAGCTCTTTCCCGCGCTACATGTTTGTTTTGCCATGACAGTAAACTTTCATCCTGGATCCTATAGGCTGAGATAGGAAGGCTTGAGGATATGGTACAAGTCCTTTGCGTGTGAGCTAGAAAAATTGGAGTTTAAGGATTCACTTTGATGAAATAATGCAATGGTAATCCAAGAAAATAAGGCAATTTGATTTTTACCATAATGGAACGCTCAGAAGTTGAATAAAAAATGTAAACACTGGTTTAAATCTAGAGCTGTTTGTTTAAAGTGGTATTGGATAGAAAGTTTTATGCCACATTCTATAGAAAATCCAAAAATTATAGCAAATTCAGAAGCATCTAATGATTTGCCCTCTTAACTCCTAGGGCCCCTTGAGCATACAGACTGGCCTAGAAATTAAACATCTGCATTTCATCCTGCAACTGAAAGGCACTTTTTCACCATGTCATTCCTCACAACGAAAACTTCTTTGACTTTGTTTTGAGACAAGAGAATGACCCAGTAAGGTTGGAAGTGATGCTACTTTATTTCTCTTAATCAATTCAGAGATATCTGATTAGATAAATTCTCCTGCACAGTTGTTCTGATTCTCAGAAGTGCAATGTAACCAAAATGCATCAAACCTACTTCGGCTATCACTTACTGGGAAACTAGATTCCTCTGCTGTAATTCTACTCAATACTGAACCAAAACTTGATTTAGATTATTCAGACTGTGTATTGTATTATTCAGTGGGAGCCAACATATACAATATTTCTAAGACTCTTAAAATAGATGTTTTTAAAACATGACCTTTCTGTATTTTAAGTATTTAGTGAGGATACTTTTAGTTGCAGAGTTTACCGTGTCTCAGACACTAAAAGCTTTAATGTAAATATCAAATATAATCTATGCAAATTGTCTTTCTACACTTTTTACTCTACTTCCCTTCCATCTGCCCCACGTTTTCGAAGTCAGATCCTGCAACTCCCCTTATTCGCAAATCAAAGGAGTGCTGATAACTGGACACTAGTTGCACAACTGCTACTGTTCCACTAATGAGGGAGTGAGACACAAGTTCAAGGAGTCAAAATATTTTTGCAAGATGCATTTGACACAGCTGCAAGATAGCCTTAACACTGGGTCCACACAGGAACTGAAGAAGTCAGAAACAATGGAAGCTCACTGTAAAGTGACGACTAAACTGTCATGTCACTTTAAGTTTCAACTCTGTTTTCTCCCTCACATGTACCTATTTTCAGATTTGGCAGTGTTTTACTTCAGTTTCCTCCGATACTGCTATGAAGGACACAAGGGAAGACCTCAGTGTTGAGCAAGTATTGGTTTTGATACACTTGATATATTAAGTTTCACCCTCAGTATGATACCAATGATTTCTCAAATCAGCTCGTTCCCCCTTCACCTACAGCTGTCCCAGAGTGCGGTGGTTAATCTAACATGTGCAGTCAGGGAGCCTCAGGATTGCAGATGACCTGAGGTCTCTGATCCTTAATTAAGTCAGTAGAGTCAGTCATCCCCCTCGTATAGGGCAGCTCTCCACAGAAGCAAACCCGAGAAGAACAGCACTCCTGCCTTTCTGTCACGTGCCTTTTCAGACTGTGGTATGAAGGAAGGAGGGACACTTTGGGGCTTGCTTTGGGACATAATGTTGGTGAGAAAGGAAGAGTAAGAGCATGATATAGAAGATACCCACTGACCACAGCTGCACTGGGGTATTGCCTGAATTAGAGCTAAGCCCAGGATCAGTGGGTAGCAGGCAGCATCCAGAAGGGCACTAAATGTGTACTTTAGAAAAACCAGTTATCTTATTACTGTATCCCTATGAGGACAAGAGGGGAGTGTACTTCCTTCAGTGACAGTCATATTCAGTTTAGCAGCTTCTTGTGCAGAAAAACATGGAGCAGTGGGAGGGAACATTGAATAGAACAATAGAAATTATTGGAGGTCTCACGTCTGAGAGGAAAAGTTGAATGAGGACTGTTTTGCTCAGCAGGAGATTTATAAAAAACGTAAAAGATGGTGACCTCTGGGGACAAAATATTCTCTGTTTCCATGGGGCATTGGAGAAGAAGCACTGAGTGTTAATTGTTGAAATTAGGGAAAATTAAGTCTGAGTGTTTTATAAATAGTACCAGGTATCTGTCAGGGAGAGAAGTGTGTAGCTGATCCTGCCTCAAAGAAGGTGGATGGACTACTGTCTCCTTAAGGTCGCTTTTTGTCCTATTTACTCTCTTCTCTTGTTAATACCATGCCTTCCCATCACCATTCAGACAGAAGTGATTACCACATTGCTTTCTCACAGGACTCTCTCCGGGGAATGCAGCTCATTCAGTCTCCAGTATTTGTGGTCTTGTAACATCCTAATGGGAGCCTTTCAGTGTAAGCATACAGTGGCAAGCTCTGCATACTGCTGTGCGTACGTATGCCAGTCCAAAAGAGTGCTTTGGTATGTGCTTATAGATCCTTTGATGCACACGTTCTGCTGGTATGTTTAACAATAAGTCTGCACTTTGTTTTGCCAGGGTTGGCTTAATGCCATAAACAAAAGCATGTCATGTCATCTGGATACCCACTGGGGGAAAATAAGAATGCAGGTTGCAGATTTTACATTTTAGAGCATGTCCGTGACTATCCTTGGCTATAATCACAACCCTTTTAAACTAAACTCACCTTCTAAGTAGTGGGTAAGTGCCATAGAGCTTAATGATATTTAATTTGCAGGATTTTAGGAAAATTTAATAATTTTGAGTCTATGATGTTATTGTTATTTTTTCTTCTCTAGAATGGTTAAATATAATTCAGACAGAAAGGTTACACTTCTTCGTCAATTTCTATTGCACTTAAAGGTAGAAATGTTAAAAAAATCAGTGTCAAGAGAGTGACAGAATTGGGAAAAAAACAGAGGAAGTATTTGTTAGCAGTGAAGGAAGATTTATCTAAGAGTGTGAGGCTGGCAGAAGATGAAGACTAGAGTGAGACTCAGATGTAGCTGTTAAGCCACGCTTAACCTGCTCTGGGTGCTTGCTAACTGACACTGTGCGTGCCACACCATCTGCCTATGTACCCTATAGATTTCATATGCTTCATTTTTATGTAGCTGTTTTAGTACCACCTCTGCTGGCTCAGCTGTGAATCCCAAACCTTTATTATCACTTACCTCTTTAAATATGTTCACTCTTTGGATTACATGGCCATAAAGGGACTTCTTTGAATTTTTAGATTTAGAAAGAGAGCTGGAGGAACAAGGCATGCAAGACGCCCAGAGCAAACAGCATCTTTAGTTTGAAGGCAGAAAGAAACTTAATTGGGGTCAATATACACCATAACAAAACTGCACGTAAATGATTGTCAGTGTGTGCGTGATCTTTTCTGAGAAGATTTTAGAACAAGAAGTATTTCACCCAGCTGCTTTCACAAGCTTATAGCAATTTGCAAAAAGCCAGAGACACACCCAACATGGGCCACTGGGATAATAACACAGATGCATGATTTTTATGTCTGCCTACCAAATTTAGAAACTCCTTCTGGAAAAACAACTCAAAATGGCTTTTGCTAATGCTTCTGAACACCTGGAAAAAGCTCAACAGGCCAGGGAACTTGAAAAGTTACTGTGTGGTTTACCATGGCTCTGACACGACTCGGAATTAGAATTTTGAAATAAGCAGCTGAAAGAAACCTTAGAAACTAATGGATAGCCCCGTTGGGTGTTACATTGTTGTGTGCCAGTGTTGACAGTTCAGATTATAAAACCCAGTGTTTCTCTTCACAGAAAGCCCACATGCTGAATACAACAACGTTTTGAATGTTTGAAAATCTGCATAGGAAATATATTTGTTATATTCTACAGTTTCTGGGGGATTCACACCTTTTTTTTTTTTACCCTCAAGGCTTTCTCAGACTGGAGCAATTTTTTAGTAATGTCCAGCTTCTGGAAACAGATCTGGAGATCTGACGAGTCTTATAGTGTACTCACAACTGAACCCTCTTTTGTTCTTACTAACGTGAATAACCTCACGTACACAAACTGTCTCGCAACTTCAGTGGGATAATTCACATAAGGAAATTCAGCATAAATTATCTATCTGATGGATCAGGATTTCTCTTTGCATGATTATCAAGAGCCAGTGGGAGTTTCGCTGGGTGCGAGGAATGCAGGCCTGCTCTGTAAAGCAGTTTCGCTTACAGTTAGAACAGACTCTGAAGAGAAAAGGCAAGATTAGTTAATGTACTAATAGGCTATTAAAAAATATTTTTACAAGGGCAATTTGGTTTGGTGTTTTTTAAAAAAATACGTTGCATTTTTTTCTTTTGTTTTTAGACAAATATTTATTAAAAGTAGAAAAAAACCTACCAAATGCAGTGTTTCTGCATTCTGTATCTCTTAGGTATCTGCTTTAGTGCAAAGCTTCTACCTCTTCGATTAATTTTGGGATCTGATGTTTTCTGTGAAGTCTTTATGCAGGGATGAACGCTGATGCATTTACTTAGTCTGACTTGCAGCTTAATAGCAAATGTCCTGCAAGGACTACGTGACCAGGAAATCATGAAGGGTGTCAACTATGCATCTAGCCTATTGAAATCTGTGATAGATCTCTTCTATTTAATATGCTGGTCGTAATAGCATTTTCCTTCTTTAAATCAAGGCTTTGCAAGATCTTATCTGGGCTGTGACACCTGAAAGGGACTTGCAGGGCACCTTTGTTTGAAAAGCACGCTCACGTCGCAGCCAGCCTAGTGAGCTCATTTAAAGCTACCTGTGCAGCCAGCCAGAGCACAACCTCCTGGTTGCCAAACCTGCCCTGGGAGCAGGACAAGTACCCAGGCAATCAGCCCGTGCTGATCTCAGGCCTATGGTGGTTACACTGCAACTTCTGACAGGTCACCTAAAGCTAGTCTGGATATGTTTGCATGAGGCTGAGCTCATGGCAGGGTGATGGTGCAGAAGTATCCTGGTCTGAGAGGTGGGTTGGCTCTGCGACTGCTCTCTCCAACACCAAGGACAGGAGGAAGGCTGTATGTGCTGTGTCACCTAAAATTGAACAAATGCCACTCTGCTGCTGCCATTGCTTTGTATCTGTGTAATTTTTCTGTGGACTGTCTTTCTTGTTCTGCTGACCTGCCACTGAGTATTGGGACATGGCATTTTGCTTACTGATAGCAACGTGACAACAGTACTAGCCACAGAATGAGTGCTGGGCCTCTAAATCAATAGAAAAACATTAGAAGAGACAAAATAATCTTGATTCCAAAAGCAGATCACCCAGGAGAAACTGTGCTGTAATTAGTTGCCGTGAAAAAGGGCAAAGGGCCTTCATGTCAAACCTGGAAAGGCCAATGGTTTCTGTTTCTGGGACTTTGTGTTTCTTTCCCAGTTTTTCCTACATCTTGGAAACAATGGAGGTGTGTTCACTATAAATGAGCATGCACCAACTAGTTTGAGGGACAGGTAACAGTGGGCCATTGAAGAGGAAAAAGTCTAGGGTTCAAGGCTCTGCAACCAAATTGTGAGTATGTCAAGGAGCCAGTGATCCACCCAGTACAGTTGGGTGCTATCAACGATGCACCCAGTCCTATCACTTACCTCCTGCACACCTGCTCAAGAGGCTACCCTTCCCCTGATAGTGTGTCATCCCAAAGCTTCATCAGTTGTAGAGAAAAAAAACAAGAGAAGAACTTTATGCTCTTCATCCTCTGTGTTAAGCGGGACAATAAGAACAGGGTGGAACAACAAACATAAAACCTAAGGTTTTTTGGTTTTAATTTTATTTGTGGATGTTATTTAATTTCATATCCTGATATCTCATGGCCTCAGCAAAGCTTTAGCACCATTAAAATAGTGATGAGGAAAGGAAAAGTAGAAATAAATCATGACTCAGAGTATATCGGTATTTTCAATGTATGAAAATTCAATGTCACTGACAAAGAATCTAATTTTTTCTCTTCTGCTGCTAATTACACATCAGTCAGACAGCTTGATTTGTGGTCATATGTCTGTGCACAAATAGCAACCTCCAGTGGTCATTTAGTCCAAACTGCACATTGAGTATGGGGTCAATATGGCCTTTCCACCTTCCTCACTTAAAAGGACTTCTGAGACTACTTTGTATGGCTTTTCAGGTGCATCTTAAAGCCACATACATGCTTTCATCCTCATGATTAACAACCACTGCAATGTAGTCTTAAAATTAACACAAAAGACTAGATTTTTTCAACATAATATATCATCAGTAGATTTTCAGAATTTATTCTCATCGACTGTTCAGATCTTGGCTAACAAAAATTAGTTCCTATGTGAACCACCACAGCAGCAAAGCCAGAAGACTTCTTTTTGGGAAGCTGGTGTCTTCCTTTCCTGTAGACCCACTATTACATGCTTTCCTCTTTCAATTTTTCTATCATATCCATGGAAGCCCTGTGCGGGCAAAGCCAAGAAATTAAGACAGATCATATACGTAAATGTCAAATGGAAAATATAACAAAACATGTATTTTAAAATGGATTCAGCCAACAGTAAATCTTTAAGATTTTAAACCCACAATGCATACCTGCTATTAACTGAATGACATTTCAGAGATACCTAACCAAGGAATATATGCTTCTGTGCATGAGAACTGTTCTACCATGGTTTTAAAGCCACACCATGGCTGTGACACACTTTCATCAGATCTCACAAATTAAGTCTTGCTAAGTCTTGAACTGTGCCTGAAGGACTTAAATATTTCTCTTCCCCTTTTAACCTTTTCACAGGAGAGAGCAGACTGCTAACTTTTGCACAAAGGCAAAATATGCACTTCAGTTATGCTTAATTAAGTCTTGGAACTGATAAAGTTTGGAAAATGCCCATATCAATGCATATGTCATATGTGATGGAGTTTATATGTTCTGATTTTGCTGTATGAAAAACAACAAAAGCATGGATTTTACATATTGACGTGTAAAATTCTTATTTCTTCTTAATATTGAACTGGTTTTGTGCAGACACTAAAAACCTGTAGCTTATCTCTTCCAGCTGTTTTGGTATTTCAAAGTTGTGTTTCCCCATGGGGGAACTGCAATATCACACCACGGTTATTCTGCAAGGTAATTTTGCTTTCCACTGTGGTGGATCACTATGCAGCAAACAACTCTGTAACTTTCTGTTAGGTATCAGCATGACTCTTTCTAGTGCTAAAGAAAAACAGAGATGGGGTGGCAGGCAAATAATAGTGCTAGACATCAATACCAACTGCAAGTGCTCAGCAGGCTTTTTGGCATTCAGGAATGGACATTTTTGTTTCTGATGCTGGAAGTTGCTTGGTACTCTGCAGGGCATAACACAGGTGTGTGGATGCTTGCAGAACTGAAATGGTAGGTCCTGTTAACTGTATTTGTATAGCCGTAAGAAAAAAATCATATTCCAGCCTTTCATGAATTGCCCTGTGCATGCCAGGAGAGCTGTTGCCTTCCTGCAGCTTCCAACACAGGCCTATCAGTTTACTCTGGTTTATCACTTCTTGAAACCCAAATTGCTTTGGAATCAATGTTTCCCACACTTCAGATATTTTAACATCCTATTTTACTTTTATTGATTTTTATATATACAAGATGTGAATGTTTTCCACCATATAACAAGATGCCCCTAGAATCAACATGATTGGGGACAAGAAAGAAAAAGCTTACTATATAGTACTGTGCCATGCAAATTCAGAATGCCTTCTGTAAGACAGTAAATGTCCAATATAAAAGTAAATGTCCAATTTGCGAGTGTGATCTATACAACAGAACATATGAGGCATGTGAGGCATTTCTGTTTTCTGTGAATCTTCCCTTGGTGCAAAAAAAATGGAATACAGGTAAACTAGAGATGTAACAGGTCTTCAAGATATACTGTTGCTTATGAAGTGTTGCCTCAGTGATTGGTGAATAAAAATTATTACAGTGGATGAGCCATGCATCAAATAAGCTATGGGTCAACTTATAATCAGATTGGATTGTCATTTTGAGGATAATTCTCAGGAGACGTGCCAGAAATACTCCCGAATTTTAGATGCTTTTGCGACGTCTTGCTCTGGCATGAGCTGCAAGAATTAGCTGAAGGCCAGTACCAAGCACTGATGGGATCTGTGACAGCTGGTGAGTTGGAGAGGCAAATTTTGTCTCTAACCACTCCCAGCCCTTCTACCCTGCCACAATGCTATTTAGATGAGGCTCCTGGGCCTTCACCTGGAGCTTCTTGCATTAAGAAGCCAAAGAGAGCACCGTTCCCTAGCTATTCTCCATTTTGGGCTCAGGACCACTGGTAATCTTAGGGTTTTGCAGAGCAACTAAAGACACAGCGGAAGCTACAAACCCTTCTTGTAGAGGAAGGTACTCTGTTGAGTAATGGGTCTTTCACCATCTACATTTTGTCTTGTAATGTTCACAGCAGCACTGCTGCCTCTGGTACTCGGTGTAAGCTTTACTTTTGTATACACTGGAAAACTGGTGGGGTAAATTTGACACATCAACAGCGATTGCATAAAAGTGTCATCTCCAAGGAGTCAAAAACATGCGAACCCTGAGTTCACCCTTTGTCAGAGCTGATGCTGGCTGATGTGGTGCAGCCTGTGAGCGTGGGTCCTAGGGGCAGCAAGCAGACCACTGCCACAGCGGTGCTGTGAGCTGGGGCCGTCTCTCTGCTAGGCAATGTCCCCCCTCCATCCTCCTGAAGTCTAATCATTCACTGCTGGCTTCATGGCAGCCATCCTGTGCCTCCCAGCTGGCAGGTAGAGGAGGGTCTGAATCCAAAGTTTTGTTGATGTTCTCCCCATCACTATTGCATATGGGGGTGGTGTCCTTGTTCCCACTCCTCTCTAAAGCAGGCGTTTAGCCCGAGGAATGCTCTGCCCTTGTGTGAGTCATCCCTCAAGCTTACCTATCCCACCACTTTCATTCTTGACCATGCCAGCAATTGCACTGTATAATTTAAAGGCCTCTTTTTTGGGTGACCTCCTTTCATTTGATGGAGTGAACACCTTGCTGTCCATGCCCCCCCAGGTCTGAAGGCTCTGCTTGGAGCTCCAGCAAAGATGAGTGCACCACAGGACAGTACCACGCAGCCCTATTTGATTTCCATTTCAATAACACATGCACTGAACAATGATTTCCCAAAGCCAGTGGTGGAAAACAAAATTGAAAGCCTAAACATATGCAGATGGCATTCAGAGCCCGAGATGCTCCTGCCAATTTCTGCCACTGATGCATGCTCAAAATATTTACTTAGGAATTCTTAATTAAGTAAACCATTCAGTAGTGGTGTAGTGTTTCAGATGAGTTGCAGTGTCACCATAAAATATTTCAGTGGTTACTTCTAACAAAGAATCCATTATGTTTTTTTTTTTATCAGAGACAGTGGGGTAAGTTTCGGTACAGTGGGCCGAGGTTTAAGCTGTGCAGCTCCTCTGCTGTTAATGGGATTCGTGCAGCTAAATCCCTTCATTCCTTGCTGAAAATGAGCCCCCTGCCCAACAGCAGATTCAGGTGAATATCAAGTAGCAGGTTTAGGGGTGAGATCGTGGTGACCCTGTGGGCACCTATTCAAAATGCTTGCAGTAAGGCTGGCTCAGGCGCTCGGGGGAAATGTGCACTGTGCTTCTGTGCAGCCAGGAATACAAATGAGCAAGGGTGCTGGAGGAGAAGGCATAGCTCCTGAAGCCACCCTTGGCCTGCAATAAAATGGTATTTGCCCAGGGCGCAAGGATTGCTAGGGAAGAACATTCAAGGCATTTTTATTTTTTTTAATCAAAAGGTTAAAATCAACTTGATTAAGTGCTTCATCTGTACGAAATGTGTTGTTGGTTTAATCTCTCTGGTCTACCTCTTCTTTTATTATATATTTTTTGGAACTGAATTTTAAGCTCCTTGAAGAAATCTCAGTACACATCTATGCCAGTACAGGAGCCTGGGGACAACTCTGAAGATTGTTTAGTTACTGCTGTTCATCTATACGTAGAGAGTTCTATTTAATAATTTTGTCAAAATTCAGATTCTTCTAACAACAGTAAAAATCAGAATTTTCCTCATGTAGTGCATGTGGTTGTATAAGTGTCTGTTATAAAGATTTACTTTCTATTTAAATATTTTCCACTTGTGCAAAGACTCTGAGACCCTCTATAAAATACAGTTCAAGTGACAACCTTCCTATATGTGAAATTCATCTGATGTTGCAAGAACGTAATAACATTTGAAATCAGTGGAATGACTAATGTGCTCAAGATAAGCAAACGCTTGCATTTGCAAACACAAAATAGAAACTCAAGAAAGGAAATTAGGAACAAGGAGTACATTTCTCTACTGACAAGCAATACTGCATTAAATTTTATGTTCTTAAAACTCACATGATTTTAGGCCTTAGTGTTTAATTTTGGAAGTGTTTTCAAAGACTTTTCCTTTCATTAATGACTCGGAATATATAATAATTTTCATGCTTGTGATCTTTCACTTTTTTCCACATATCTTTGTAAGGAAAGCTGTAGTTGTTTAGGTCCCAGAAAGAAGACACGACCATAATAGGAAATAAATTTTGAGGGAGAATTTTCATTTCTTGCAGCAGCATTCATCTGTCCTTGCATAATTAAACAAACATTATTTCAGAAAATAAGCTAAAACTTGTTTTCCACTGCCATGAACTTTTCTTGCCATTACTGCAGTTATAGTTATTTTTTCAAAGAATGAAGAACTTGATGTTTCAGGATTCTAGTGCAAAAACCAGGCCTTCCAAAACATTGTTCCTCAAGTTTAGTTTGTTGTAAGTTTGAACTGCAAGGTCCTTCCAAGCCCAGATCAGTGTTTTTTAATTTGGATGTAACTCTGTTTGTAACTACTGCTTAATTTCCCTTGGATTAATGACTAAGTGATGAAGAAAGGTGAAGACTCTTCATATGCCAGCCACTACCATTAATTGCTTAAGAAATGTGACATTATTCCACTAATGCTGTTCAGTTGGATAACCCATGTGGATGACCCAACATGAAACTCTGAAGCACATGTGGGTTGTCCTAGTGAGGGATGGTTACAATTACCATAAACTGCACCAGAAATCTTAACAAAATGCTGCACAAAGGATTTCCTTGTGATAAGAGGAAGTTTGCACCGCAGAGAAAAATTAGATGAGAGAAGATGCCAAAACCGGGCTTGGGGATCTGCCTTTTGACAGTTATAAAGTGAAACATTCCCCATCTAGTAAAAAAGAAAACATGTATTCTTCAACCTGCCAAGGGGCGGGAGCATGGCACAACCCTCCTGAATGTGTGATGGAGGCACAAAGTGAGGGACGCCAAAAAAGTAGTGGAGAGGAAGCTTGAAATGCTGCTGGATGCATTTATTTAATATAAATAAAGTTTTCCAAACCCTCAGTTTCATGATTCAGCTTTTCTTTTGGCACTGAAATTATAGTAACAATTAAATGTAGGCTAAACAAGTCTGAGGAAATATGCTGGTAAGTTCAGGCCAGAGAGGGAGAAGTCCTTGGAAGTAATAATAAAAAAACTAAGACCCTCTCCACTCCCAATAACTGCAGTTTAATTATTTTAATGAGGAATGTCTTAAAGCATTTTATAAACATATAATAATTACAATATCCTCACAATACCTTCTGAGGCAGATATGATCGTGCTTGTTTTCTGGGTGAATAAACTGACCCAGTGTATTAAAATACTTTGACCAAGGCCCCAGAACAATAGGAGACTAAGGAATACAGTCTTTAACCTAATTATGAGACAGTAGTGATGTGTATGGAGGTAGCAACTAAACTGAAAATTACACTTGGGATAGATACTGTAGCCAACTCTTTCTTGCTTTCCTTTGTTTTGAAAGTCATAAGTTTTTGCTGAACAACTCAAGATAATAGTTAATGGAAACTATGCGGGCTCAGCACTTTAAAAAAGTGATGTCAAAGTTATCTCATAGCTTTTATCAGTATTTTTTTTAAAAAAATTATATAATATGCAAATAATTTTTATATATAATTTTTAGCAGTACGGGGGTCACGTGGCCTCAGCAAGTTGGTGACTGCCAGGCAGCCAGGGGATCAGAATTGCATGTCTTGTGCATGTGTGTCCAGCAGCAACTTAAATTTTGATAGCTTGAGCATGTTTGTTTCTGAGGACCCAGCCCCGGATTCCTTCAGAATTAGGTTTTCCTACAAGGGTCGGTGTCTGAAGCAGCTCCTGCTGGAAGGGAAATGGGATACCAGCTGAGGGGATCTTCTGGACGCTTGGGCACCTGCTTTGTCCCAGGGAACTGGGCAAAGCCAGGTGGAGGGGGTAGGGTAAGGATGAGGCACAGCCTGAGAGGCACCTGGAGAATCACTGCATATACCAAGCTGGTCAAGTGTTGCTGCCAGTGAGTCCTGGCTGTTGCTCTGCTCTGAAGAACAGCTGTAGAAACTCACCCTTTCCTCTGCTGATCTGCTGCCTGTGCATCCTGGCAGAGTGAGTGACTGACCTGGGTTCCCTTCAGCCTCCATTTGGGGAGAAGAACCATGGACTAAGCTGTAATGGCAGAGTCCCCTCTACCCCCAGCATCTTCAGGTTGCTTACTCTGTTACAAGATACCTTCCCCTTGCCATAACTTTTAAACCATGGAAGGGCCAGACCTGGATCCTAACATGATTTGGGAAAGGGTCCTGGCATTGTAGGGTCATCAGAGAGTATATGTTTCTGAATACAACACATCAGCTATAAAGGAAAAATACTTTATGTTTTACTGCAACATTTTCAGAATATTAATCCTACTTGATGGGGAAAGTCGCTGAAGTCAAAGAGATAAAAGCTCTATGAGCTATGAGATAAAACAACACTTTTACTTTTCGGTATTGAGAAGTGCCTGGTTTTTAAAAAGTAGATATTGATACTTTCCCCTGTGATTTTCCTTAACTTTTGAAGCCATAAGTTAATACATAAAGTGCCATTGTAAAGGTCAGAGAATCTTATTATCTCTACATCAAACTCAAATTGTTTTTTTTTTTAAGATTGTCATATCTCTTGGGAAGTCCTGATTTAAAGACATTGTAATTCAAATATTTTATCCAGTTGTTTAAGTAGAGGTAAGCCACAAAGACTTAGCTCATAACCTGCATGAATCTTGGAGACTTGCTGGTGCCAACTGATGATCCAGGTTTGTTGCTCAGTACCCAGAGGAACATGAATTAAAGCTACATCTCTGAGCACTCCTGCTCCAAACAGTCTGAGTGATCAAAGCTGCAACTGCATTTTGTTCTTATTTTTGTTTAATAGGTAGCACCACATGGCATGCATGCTCTGTGTTTGCAAAACCTTGTCTCTCTATATATTACCCCCCTCCAAGCCATAAATAAAAAACCACAATTGGTGAATTTCTCATGGATTGTTAACTTTGGAAAAGATGCACACATACCTATTAAAGGCAGAGTGAATCGTCATGGAACTTCCATTCCACAGTAAAAGTGGTATTTCATTTTGGTGAGAGAAGAGTTCTCCATTTCACCCTTTTTGCTCTGGCTTTACTGTAGTTTATTGAAATGGCAAAATGAAACACTCTGATTTCATTGGAATGCAGCATTTATGTAATGTTGCAGTCACCTTTGTGATGAAGTTGATAAATTCCTATAAAGTTCTTCAGTTTTGTTTAGTCAGTGCTTTCCAAAGGGAGCATTTCCAGTGGGAAATTTTTAACACTGAGAAGAAAGGCTTAAGTCAGTGTTCAAGTTGAAGAGGAAGGTAATGGGGAAGTTAGTCTGTATCCTGTTGCTAACCTACTTATATATGGTGACTTCTGTTACTGTGAAACTCCACTTAAACCCAAGGTGCTGCAGCATGATCTGGGCAAGCATCTTTACATTATAGAGGCAGTCAACAACAGCATTTGATGGGAAAAAGAAATTACCTGTATGATCCCATACCAGGCTGGGACAAGCTAAAGAGGGGAGAGGGTTTGTGGACGTACTTCCTTGCAGGTGCCAAGAAGCAGTGATGCTCTTGGCACCCCAGTTTGCCAGCCAAGGAACAGGACAGCTAGCTGGGCAGCGTGGCAGGGTCTTTTCCAGGCTTTTGTTGTGTAGCTGTCTCATGGTCCATCACACTGTGCTGAGTAAGGCTTGTTTCACTAATGCAGCTATACTGCTCTCTTTGCTCCTGCTGACTTGTCCAGAGCCAGTTGAAGCATCCCATCATGGACATGGCTGGTAATTGGCAGATGTGATCTGAGGCATCACTGAACCTGTACCCATGTTGTCTTATTTTTCAGAATACTACCACATAAAATGTAGCCTGTAAAGATGTTGAAAATTGAGCTGAAAAATGAAAAATAAATGCACTAAAGTGAAAACATATGGCAGGTGCAAGTTATGTGCAAACTTTATAATGAATTTTGAAAATATACTTGAAGAATGAGAACTACAAATGTTTCTAGTCCGGATGGCACATATTAAGGATCACTCATATGTGCTCCATGGTATTCACCAGGTCTAAAAGTAAGGTTATGCTGGCGAACTTTCATTAATCACTTAATACCTTCTGTGTAATAATGGGCAGGAAGGTTGGTAGCATGAAGTAATTCTCTAAATTGTGCTCAACAGTTTCAAATGAGGGACGGATGAACTGGCTGCAGTAACTACAATGCTGAGCCTGAATCTGCGTAAGCCATTCAAAGAAGACATGAGCTCCAAAGATTTGTGGACAATCAATTATCACTATTTTTCACTTTTAAATGTGTTTTGCTTTCCACATCTCATTAGCTGATGGCTGTGTGTAAGACTATAAGCAAAAGTGCCAAAATTCCATTTGTTTGTTTTTTCTGGCACAAACCAGACTAGGAATTACTGCAAGATTTCCAACCTCATTTGCCAGGCCAGAGATGTTGGGATAAGTCTGCATAATTACAGGAACCCAACTTCCATCCCTTCCCCTTTTGCCCAGCTCCTTGCCTGCCACACAACAGCACACGGCAAAAGCAATTAATGTCCTCAATTTGGTTATAATGTGTCTTTCTGCTTTTTTTTTTTTTTCTTCAGAGCTTTGTCATCCGTGGTGGCCTTAGGAGCTAATATAATTTGCAACAAAATCCCAGGCTTGGCCCCTCGGCAGCGAGCAATCTGCCAGAGCCGCCCTGATGCCATCATTGTGATCGGAGAAGGGGCACAAATGGGAATCAATGAATGCCAGTACCAGTTTCGGTATGGGAGGTGGAACTGCTCCGCACTGGGAGAGAAAACAGTCTTTGGACAAGAGCTTCGAGTAGGTAAGGGTGTCTCTAATACAGTGCTGAAGTGATACGTTGGGGTTGTTTTTCTTTTAACTTTCTCACTCTGGGTCTGCAAAGGTTTATATCCCTCTGGTATTTGCCTACTGGAGTTCAATAGTGATGGTCCCAGAACTGTGGTCTGTACATTTGCACTCATTGAAAAGTAACTGGCAAGAGACACGAGAGCTGCAGTGTTCTCTAGATGAAGTCATTTATATCTGTGCAACTTCATACCCAGCAAGGACCAAGATGCCTGCGCAGGCATCCAAGGACACAGTCATCACACCCCGTGAAAAAATATTTCTGCTTGTCATCCTGTTAGAAGTTGCCATGACAACCATGGTGCACATTATGACCAATCAAAAGGGAACTAAAATCAACTCTAAAAAAACCTCTACAGACTTCCCAAAAACTTAAGTAACGGGAGAGCCTCAATTAACTGGTGGAAGTACAGTGCACACAACACTGTCCTTCCAACATACGGCAGTGATACATCTCCATTTTAGTGTGGCTATCATATTGTAAAGAAAATACTGCAAGTGATTTAAGGCAGGAAACCTATTCAAAGAAAATAGCACAGGACCTTGGCCTGACAAAATGTTAGTTGGCAAAAGTTAAATTGATCCCTTTCCATTTACCCTGTGTCTGATATTATTTCATAGGGGACATTATGCAAATTTTTTCCAGCACTGAGATCATTATTTTCCTCATCATCCAGCTGAGTATCCTTAGCCTATTCCTGACCTTTCTCTCCTCCAAGGGCTGCCCACTTACCATCCATGCTGTCTGGTGCTCAGTGTTGAATAATATTTTGTGGTGTGTGGCTCTCACAAGGGCCATTCAGCCTCTCGGCTGTTCTTCTAGTGTCTGATTCTTCTTTGGGTGACACCTCTTTCTTGAATTCAGGGGTTTGGGTGAGTCTTGTGCCTCCATCACAACTGAATGTTGTCAGACATAAGATCTCATCAAAACTGTGTGAAAAAAAGGCATAATATTTCATCCCACCCGTGCAAAGAGGAAACTACTTACATGGTGCTTTGATTGTTACAGTAGGCTTTGGGTTTTTTTCCAACACCTTTAGGAAATGGATGCCAAAAGCTGAGGTATGCATAAATCAATGATTGAACTGAATGTTTTTTCAAAGAACATGCAAGTCTGAGAGTCTAGCTCAGGTCTGGGATTTTTAAGAGCACAGTGGCCCAGCTGTAAAGAGTTGTAATTGAATAATTCCATTGACATCAGGGGAACTGACTTACACCTGCAGAGAATCTGTCATGTTCTGGAAGCATGACTCCACACCAAATCACAGAAGTGGAGAGGGCTAAAAGTAATAATAAAAGTAATAATAAAAAGACCCAGTAAACTAAATTAGTGGCAAAAGAAAAGTCAGAATTTTTGCAACTTCAGAAAAAAATCTGTCAGAATTTGGTTTTGATGCTGAAAAGTTGGTGGTGAGGAATTTGCTCATCAGTGTCTCTTCCCATATTTGTCCTAAGATATTTTTAATTCTGTTTAGATCATGCTTCTTGCCTAACTTTTGTTTCTTAAAAAGAGTGTAAGTGGAAGGCATTTAACATCCTCAAGACACCATATACAAGAAAGGCTCTAACATTTGAATTTTACCTTCAACTTTAAATGAACCAGAAAAACATCTAGTCACTTGACTGTTAGAAGCACAGGTTTGGTCCTCCTTGGTTGGTCTTATGCTTGTTTGTCCTAATTTGATGTCCAAAATGAGGTTGCTGCCAGAAAACATACAGCTGCCAAGCATGCTACCCCAGTACTTCTTCATGCTATGTTGTCTTGATCTGCCAATGCTTGCAAGCATGGTCTGACCCCTAGACAAGTAAGTCGTCTTCTGTGAGATCACTTATGTCCTTGAAGAGGCACACTGTGGAGGATTGTACGAGAGCTGGTGTCATTGCTAAGCTTACTGGTGAAAAGGCTTTTACCAGTTCTGCTTTCCTCTTCAAGCTAGGAATCTTGTGACACCTCATCAGCTCTGTCCTTTTACTCATGAGTATTAATCCTCTTCACCACTGAGACTTCTTTCATACTCAGAAATCTTGCAAGTGAGCGCAGTCCAAATGCCTAAGAAGGACTACAAGTCATGTTTGTGCTTTCATTCTGCATGTTTTTATACAAAATAAGAGTTACAGGGATCAAAAATTGTTTGGCATGGGATGGACCAGCTATCAGATCGGTCAGACTATACAAAGTTTGAAAAAAACAGGGCTTTCCTGAGCCACTGTTCAGGCTGTATTTGCCAAAATGTTCACCAGATTTTTGACCTCTTCACTGAACCTGGGTGGTTTCTTGTAACTCTGAAATTACTGATGTGGAATTTGGTGGGTTCTTTTATGGCTTAACCCAAACACAGACAAAACTTGGCGGTTGCAGCTGAGTTCTGCTTTGACATTTGTTGGGTGTGAAACCACACAAACTGTAACGGATGGAGAAGGTTTACATGACCCCTGCCAGCTGAGCCAGATGAGTTCCATGCAGGTCTATAAAGGATCCCATAATCCACATGTCTTTATTTGTTTTATTTGTGGAGTAGCACCCAGAGAAGATGTGGTCAGTATCTAGGAAAAGAACAGGGTTTAGGAAGTGGTGTTATTACACTACTGAGAGGAAAAAAATAAAAAAAGGACAAAGCTAAAAAAAACCCCCAAACTTTAAAGGTACAAAATACTCGTAAGCATAAATATTCACATGTGTAACAAAACACATACAGAAACAATAAACCAGACTTTGTTTCTGCCTGAACAGACTGAAGAAAGGATTAAGATTAAAAATGTCTTCAGTACTTCATCCCAAAGGAAAGCTCATCTAGCTTTTTCCCAGAATCACTTTGGGAGATGAAAAATCAAGGCAAATTATTCAGGTCATAGGGCAAGCTATGATAGCATGATATTAATTGCTCTCTATCTGTATGGGAAAGAGAGGAGCTACTCTTTAAGCATGAGCACTGACAAGTGCAGATTTAGGATTATTCAAATTCATACCCTGATGCAACTCTCCCCCCCCCCCCCCCCCCCCACACCTGGCACC
>NW_010109220.1:48685-57456 GCF_000699245.1 Pterocles gutturalis
CCTCAGACTCACTCAACATGAGGTTTCTCTAGCAGTGGTGCATCTGTTGCCAACACCACCTCTTGGGTGCCATTATGCTCCAATTGTGCAGGTCTTCCAGCCACAAACAAGCAGCAGCCAGAAAGTATGACACAGGAGTAAAATGTCCACTCTCATGACTTCTGGGGATCCTACTGTGCCAGGGGAATCCCCAGTAAGTTAGCTAAGCTGGATCAGTGCTGAGCAATTTTTTTCGAAGATATACTTCAGTGAATGAGGGCTCTACCACCTATACAATACATGGGAGTCTGTATTAAAAACAACAGAAGTAGTTCAGAGGACAGAGTAACAACTGCAGAAATCATGTTAGGCATGGTCCATTCATGTTGGTGTGAAAGGTTTATAGTAGTCAGAGATAAAAAGTGATGGAGAGATACAAATTAGTAGCACGAACAAAGGATGTTGCATGGGATGAATTAGCCAAGCATTTTTTGGTATATTTATAGCTGGGAACTTTTCCATAGTCATTCCATCCCCATAGAAAAGTCATTACTACACGCACTTTACTCATCCTGTCCCTGTACATGCATTTGTTACCTTCCTGCACTCATCTCTAGTTTTCATGCCAGCTTCTCACATAAAGTCATCTTTTGCACTCTCCACTCATTCCTCTTGCTGTAAGGCTCTTTAACAAATTACCTCTTTAAAGATTACCTCTTTAACAAATGGATTAAAAAAGTTAATTGGTTAATGATATATCAATTGTTATTATTGATAACCATTGTTGAAAGAAAACTGTCCTAACTTTTTGAAGGCAAGGACCCTGATCTCTAAGAGCAAAGCCTCTGGTCCTGTTGATGCAAAATTGCTCCAGAACTAGTGACTGATCCCTATTTCCCCAAATCATGGAGCAATCTGTCATGTAGGTACCTCTAAAAGTTAGAGATCATTAATTACAGTTGGAAGCAGATAACTGCACACAAAAAAAGTAAGCAGTGCAGCCTCTGAAATATGGAATCAGAATCAATAATGGAAGTGAAACTTACTATTGTTCTTTGACAGTGGATCATTCTGGCTAATTATTTGTGCATTGACCATGTCTGCTGGAATTCTCCAAATTAATATGCTTATAAACAGACTGCACTTACCACTGCTAAATCCAGGGCAAAAATGAGATGTTTTGAAAAACATAGCTGTCAAGATATCAAAAGGTATCTGTAGATGTCTCCTTTGTCAGACTCATGATGATGACGATCATGATTTAGTAGTATTCATTTGGCTGTGTTATTGATACAATTATTTGGCAAATCATTGGACAGGACACATGACAGGGAAAAATCAACAAATAAAATAATAGAATCATAGATACATAGAATGGTTAGGGCTGGAAGGGACCTTAAAGATCACATAGTTCCAACCCCCCTGCCATGGGCAGGGACACCTCCCACTAGACCAGGTTGCTCAAAGCTCATCCAGCCTGGCCTTGAACACCTCCACGGATGGGGCATCTACAGCTTCTCTGGACAACTTCCTCCAGTGCCTCACCACCCTCACAGGAAAAAAATTCTTCCTAATATCTAATCTAAATCTACTCTCTTTCAGCTTAACACTGCTACCCCTCATCCTATCACTGCCCTACATGATCAAGAGTCCTCCCCCATCTCTCCTGTAGCCCCCTTTAAGTACTGGAAGGCTGCTGTAAGGTCTCCCTGGAGCCTTCTCTTCTCCAGGCTGAACAACCCCAATTCTCTCAGCCTGTCCTCACAGGGGAGGTGCTCCAGCCCTCTGATTAATTTCGTGGCTCTCTGGACTTACTCCAACAGGTCCATGTCCTTCTTATGCTGGGAGAACCAGAGCCTAACACAGTACTGCAGGTGGGGTCTCACAAGAACGGAGGAGAGGGGGAGAATCACCTCTTTCAACCTGCGGGTCACACTTCTTTTGATGCAGCCCAGAACATGGTTGGCTTTCTGGACTGCAAGCGCACACTGCTGGCTCATGTTCAGCTTCTCATCAACCAGCACCCCCAAGTCCTTCTCTTCAGGGCTGCTCTCAATCCATTCTCCCCCCAGCCTGTGTTTGTGCTTGGGATTGCCCCAACCCAGGTGCAGGACCTTGCACTTGGCTTTGTTGAACTTCATGAGGTTTGCATTGGCCCACCTCTCAAGCCTGTCCAGGTCCCTCTGGATGGCATCCCTTCCCTCCAGCATGTTGACTGCACCACTCAGCTTGGTATTGTTGGAAAACTTGCTGAGCGTTCACTTGATCCCACTGTCCATGTCTCCAACAAAGACGTTAAAGAACACCTGTCCCAATACAGACCCCTGCAGAATGCCAGTCACTGGTCTCCGCTTGGACGTTGAGTCATTGACCGCAACTCTGAGTGTGACCATCTAGCCAGTTCCTTATCCACTGAGTGGTCCTTCTGTCAAATCCATGTCTCTCCAATTTAGAGACAAGGATGTTGTGTGGGACAGTGTCAAATACTTTGCACAAGTCCAGGTAGATATGTCAGTTGATCTTCCCTTATCCACCAATGATGTAACCCCATTTTAGAAGGCCACCAAATTTTTCAGGCATGATTTGCCCTTCGTGAAACTATGTTGGCTGTCACCAATCACCTCCTTATTTTCCATGTGCTTTTTTTCAAAAACTATATCTGATCTTTTGTATTGATCTGTAGTTTTCTGGAATGTTGAAAGGATGCATCTGAAGTGAGGTTAAAGCCCTCCTTGCTGTGGCAGGTTTAGGAGAAGAACAACACCTTGAGAAGCTTCCCATTGCCATGTATTTGCTCAACTTTTAATCCACCCTCCAGGGAGAAAGGGGGAGTGATGGAAGAGAAAACTACAGGTTTCAAGATTAACAATATCTGTGCATGGATTTGATTAACTCACAGGTGAAGAAGACTTTCCAAGTTATTCTGAGAAACACAATCACAAAATACAGTTGAATGTCATGGTAATATACAAGCATGCACTCGTACACATGAACACATAAACTGCTAAGAAGACAGCATAATTTCAAACAGAAGAGTAAGGAAGGGGGGGGAACATCTTCTGAAGGAAAGATACTAATAAAAAAAGTTATTATTTCTATATTTGTACTGGAAATAGGTAACTAAATCCACATTGGATGCCAGTGTTTTAGTTGCAGGCCTGAAAGAACATGGGAGTTGGGCATGAAAGATATATAAGTGATGGCGTCATGGAAAAATGGTTGGCATCTTATCATACATGCTGAGGGGGTGTCAGTCAGAAAATTATTCTTGGTTCAAGCCATATATAGGCTTAATTAAATTTGGATTCCAACTCACATATGAATCCAGTCATTTTTATTCTGGGCTACGATGGTGGTTTAACCGAGATGCCAAATGTTCATAAAAACTTCCTACCAAAAATGGGAGGGGTAGAGAGGCTCATTATTCTCCAAAAATGGAAATTTGCATCCAAGCAGATACATTAATCTAGCACAGTAGTGTCTAGTATGGTATGAGTTGGCCAACTTGGAAAGCTTGACTTCCAGTACTAGCAGAAAACTTCCAATACATGAAGACAGGCGGCATTCTTAGGAATGCTTTACAACCATACTTGTGCTTTAATGCTATCAGCAAGTCAATAAAGGGAACCATAAATGAATCCAGACAGTTTGCCTGAAGTAAGTACTTTTCTATCTCACTTTTTTGCCTTTCTTTCCTCCTGACATTTTTTTGTCTGTTACTTTGTGTTCTCATTTTCCATTTTTTAAGTCAATTTATGTTGTTAGCTATATATTTATTAATGCTTAGTAATATTAATAGATCAGATTGACTGTATGTTTATTATTCTAACATCTGTGTATTTATTATGGGAAAATCTATCTTTACAGACTTGCGTTATATCCAATAAAAACAATATGGGGGAAAGAAAGGAATTGTACAGCTGGAAACAATTTGGAGAGGAAAATGAGTTGGAATTAAATTATTTTAAATATGATACAGAGGAGGGTACACACTTCACCAACGGAAAGGCATTAATTATCTTTTCTGTAGCAGTAGGTGCTATGATTGGTTTAGGCATTTGTCAGTTATTGTGAACCTCAATTGCACAGTGGCTTTTGGATGTGATGTGGAAAAATTTCTGTTTTTTTGTTGTTGTCATATAACATGGTCCCTGACAACAATGTTCTTTGAGTGTTCAAGCAACGGATAAAAAAGAAACTTGTTTGAAGTAATTCGAACTGGATGTGTGCGTTGGTGCTAGGATATGGTAAAAAACATTTCAGTGTGAGATGTGGCTTCTCAGGGGACTGGCATCAGCTTTCAACTCCTAGTGCAGCAGGCTGCCAGGGATGCCAGGAGAGAGATGCAGAGGATGCATTTAATCAGCTGAAATCTGTACTAAGACTGTCTGTGACTTCCAGAACACTGCATAGGACCAATACAGACTGGTCTTTATTACTTACATGACTACCTTGGAGTGACTGCTGATGTCCATTTCACAAAACATCCTGGGGAGCCATTGCATTTGTAAGTGTGATTTAGTTAAACTAGTAGATACAATAAATACCATGGCAAATTTAATGAGTTGCGGCTTATCCAAGGGCAGTTTTTAGTAGAAGCACAGTGATGTGTATCAAGATGTATAATTCTTGGATATTTGGAGAGAGAGTGTTCTCATTATTAGGATGAATTAAAAATAGAACAAAACAAGACATGCATAGTGAACCACCACCAGTTACCAGATGGGTAACTGACAGGCAGGCAGAGGCAGCTGGTAAAGAGGAAAAAAAAAAACCCCAAATCTGAGGATGTCCTCAGTGTGCTCATTTTGCAGGAAAGATTTATCACGCTGCAAACACTCATTGCAAAGCCTTCTCTTAAAATGTCTCAAACAGCGCATTTGTTTTCACAACTGACGTGTTGTTGCTGGAAGTAGAAACAAAAATATCCTTGACCTTAAGGATATCCAGTATATTTGTTCTAGCTTATTAGATAGATATTATTGTGGAAGGATTTCAGTTATGTCAGTGACTATCCCACAAGTTACCTTACAAAGGTAGAAAAGCCATGCTGGAACAGAACTGGGCTATTCCAGCTAAAGCTCAGCGTATTCGTATTAGTTACCCTATGGGCAGTAAGATAAGTACTACAGAGCATGCAAGCTGCCTTACATGGACTGTTTTTTCAGTGCAATTCATTTTGATGAAAAGCTAAACAGTAGCAAAAAGCTGTGATAATCTAGTAGTTACAAGGTAAAGTGAGTGAGAGAGCTGTTTTAGTTTGCACTATCATCTTTGGAGGAAATTAAGAAGTTGATTCAAACAGTTCATACTTTCTGACTGTAGAAGGGTGGATAAGCTTTTTACTCTCACAAGTAGCAAAGCAAGACAGTAACCCAAACCAGAATAAGAAAATAAACCTCTAAGCTGGCAGCAGCTGAAGTTGGGAAGGATTGGTAAAAAAGTTATGAAACAACTACTGTGCTAAGAATTTATATTATTTTAACTGAGGAGACAGCCTATTGTGAGAGTTGTAAGTTCAGGCTCTTCTTAATTTTAGTAGATTTCTGTCAGTTGGAGGTTTTCAGAAAAATAATATCTTTCTATTCTAAGGAAGTATTAAAGAAACATCCTATTTTGAGAGGATGGAGGATTTCCAGCTTAGTGAATCAATTCAAAAATTTGTGAGTGATAATTTCTCTGTGCTTTAAAAATCTCTTCAGATGCCAGAGCCTCATAATGATCTGGTGAGGCTTAGTTAATATTTTCAAAACACACTGCAAATCATAGATAAAAAGATTAATGTGAATGAGTTGACAATACTAATTTTTGTTTAACTTGACTAGAAAAAAATTTTACCTTGCTACATTAATTTTATCATTTCTCTTTTCTTTGTCTTCCTGTAAAAGAAATGTCTAGCATATATAATCTGTAGCACATAATAATTTTCAGTCATGAATAGACAAACTTCTGTATTTCCCAATTTATATTCTCTACTCCCTGGTCTTTTTGTAAGGTACTACTGTCTAGTTTAAGTGCAGCTCATTGTGTTTTCTTTTCCCTCAAGGGTCATGAGTTTGAAGAAAAGTATAAGCTCTCTTAAATTAAAAAGTTATTGTTGCCATTTAAATATTTATCTCTTTGGCAGCAGGCTTGCTTTAAAAGGCAGACATCCTTATTCTAAACATAGCACTAATATGTTAATACAATTATTTCATGAACCCTGTGTGGCTTGCAGCTGGATGAGAAATGGTAGATGTTGACCTGGATGAAATCTGGAATTTCCATCCTGAGGGAAGTGCTAACTTTTTAAACTTCTGTTTAATTCCATTTTAACACACAAAAATTAAGATTTTCTTGGAACAAATGTTTTTCTGTAAACATTTTCAAAATAAAACATGCTGAACAAATCCACTTTGATTTGTTAGTGCACTTAATTTTAAATTAGTTAAGTGCATTGATGTAAACTGATGCAGGAAACCATAACTGGGGAGACTCAAGTATCTCAAGAACTCTGCTTTTGCATGCTTCTGTATGTGTTCTGAGCTATATGGTTCTATAACACGCCACGCAGCTTGATAGAGACATAATGTAACATGACACACTGCCTTCCTACAACCTTAAACCTCATGTTAAAAAAAGGCCATTATGCTCTCAAAAAACCAAGGGACTGATGTGGGGATGCAGTTTAATACTTTGTTTCAATGGTTCAAAACTAAATGGAGCTGGTTTTCATTAAATGGGATAGCTCCATTTAAGTGTTGCTGTGGAAAAGAAACATTTTTTTGGGGCAGGTACTTATGATTTTTGGCACTGTATGATCATCCTAATAAATATGTAGTTAGCTGCCGTGGAAAAGGGTACTGTTATGTACAATGTGGCCTTCTGGCCACATTGCCAGAATCTGCAATGACGTGTAACTCTGATCATCTCCTGCTCAGCACTGGCCGGAACAAAAATCCTCCTTTCCTCTTGGTTTTAACGTTGTCTTTAGCTACTCAGGATAAAATATTCCACGTTACTTTTCTGGTCTGCCTTGGGATGAGTGAGTCAGAGGTCCTGTGGAAAAGATAGTATGCAAATTCTAGGCTATTATTTAATTGGATACTGTACCAAAATTTGGACACAACAGGGCTAACTTCGCATAGCAACATTAAGTTTGGCATTTCCTTACTTCCAAGTGCCTCACTTGGAACATGAATGTTCCTTTAATGCATTTTTTTCCATGTCATTTTGTAATAAAATTGCTGCCTACAAATGATCCATAGCACACTGACTCAATTAGTTACTTCCAGTGTCCCAGTCCTATTGGTGAATGACTTACAACATAATGCACACTTAAAACGGGAAGGCAAATAACATTTAAAGTTAAATAAAATGATGCTGGGCTTAATCCAATATTCTGGACCTATTTCAGTAAGTAGAAATTTTGCCCCTGATTTCACCAGAGCCAGGATTTTACAGACACAAAAAAGGCTCATGGCTTTTGGGCACGAGCAGAAGTTGAAATTGGAGCTGAATTTCATAGCAGAGACTCAGCTAAAACCTAATTAGTTAAATGGAAATCAACTATACAACATTTGGTTTTTTAAGTACAGAGAAACTTTACAAACAGGCAGGTGCTGCCAAATCTTGCCACTGCAATGAAAGTACTTTACATAAGATGACAGGTAGCACGGGATGGCAGCTAACCTGCCAGTATGCGATCCTGTAATAACTTGGGGTTCTAGTGACTTTGGAGATTCCTTGAGCTTTACTACTGCGGTTAACTATGTTGTCAAAAATCTCTTCCCTAGAATTACAGATGATAGGTTTGGTCATCTAGTTCAACCTCTACATCAAGCAGGACAGGCTAAACATAACATTAGACTTCAGAGTTACATGTGTAGCAGCATCCCTCCCTTTCCTCCTCTGTTCTTTGGGATACATTCTGTTTCTAAATTGGAAAGCCCGAAATGCACGAAGAGGCATTTACAAACATTAAAAAAACCAGAGCATCTGTTGATCTGTACATTTTGGTTTGCAAACAAATGTTTTAGCATTCGGGCTTAGATCGCCAATCTATGCAGTTTGCTGTCTTGCCTCTAGTCTTGAGCAATTTCTTTTCCTAATGAAGTGGCTGCCACATTCCAAAATATTATGTCTGACAAATATCTTATTTTCTAATTGACAGTATTTCCTTCCTGGGTATTGTGCATGACTTTTTAGCATTGAATTAAATAACCTGTGACTGACTGTTGTTTATTTCTTACTGACATATTGTACGTCCATAACTGTGAAATATAATATTATTGTTACTGATACAAGAGTCAAATTAAAATGAAAGAAATAAAGCAAGCAAGAAACAGGACTATATCATCTATTATTTGGAGGCTTGAAAAAGTTAGTCTAGTACAATACTGCTAAGGTAACTGTTCTTTCAGGATTCAAACTGGCCAACAAGTCTGTCGTGCTCTGTTTACCCAATATGTGCTTAACTTTAAGCCCTCTTTTTTAAGTTCTATTAAAGTAAAAGAGGGTTTAAAAGTGTTTAACTTTAAATGCATGCCCAACTGTCTTGCAGAATCCAAAAGTCAAAGTGAAAGCCAGCATTCAAGATGAAGCTGACAATAGGTCCTTCAGCTAGTAAAACTGTTGCACCTATCCAGTTTTGATCAGATTTGGCCTTAGGATTTAAGTGGATCTAGGAGACAACTTCTAGCCACAAGTGTAATCTATTGCAATCTATAATGCTGTCTCCACTGCAGAGGTTCAACCTCTGATTTCTGGGACTGTGAAAGGGAGATGCACCCTCAGCAAGCTTGCTGATGACA
>NW_010109221.1:0-1031 GCF_000699245.1 Pterocles gutturalis
ATGGGACCCTTTCCTCCCCTCCATCCCCCAGGACCACCAGCCCAGGGCAAGACCACAGCCCTGTGCCCCCGTAAGCTCTGGCACAGGTGGGCACTGGCCCCAGCTCTCCCTCCCCAGGCAGTCAGCAGCCCGAGAGCTCCACAGTGGGGAAGAGGAGCTGGGCACCACTTTATAAATCATTGTCTCCATTTATGGATGTGGATGGAGTTTTAACCTTCCTGGCTTCTGCCTGGGGATTTATGAGCAGTTTCATGTCCCGCAGCAGTAACTCACCGTGATGGCCGGGGTGGGCGGTGGGTGTCCCTCACACCCTGGGGCCAGCCCTTGGCACCCATCAGGGACTGGGCACCTCCTCAGCCCCATGCCTGGGTGCTGTGGGTGGGGGTGTCCCTGGGACCCCCTCCTGCAGCGTTGCCTTTATCTCGATGTGATGCTGATGAGCAGCTGGGTCCCCTGCCCATGGGCAGGGATGGGGCTGTGGACTCCTCCTGCATCACTGATGGGACAGGGATGGGGCTGGGGCAGGGGGGCTTCCCAAGGGCTGCTGGTGCTGGTGGCAAAACCCTCCTCCCCACGGTCCTTGGCTCAGCCTGCTCGTGTTCCCATGCAGACCTGGCAGCTGGGGGATTTTCATTCCCCGAAGGATTTCCTTAATTAGGAGACTTCACGACTTCGCCCCCACTCATCCCTGGCTCTCCAGAGGCTCTGCCCACCCACCCTGCTGCCGTGGTGGGCACCGGGGCTGGACCAGTGTGGGGACATCGTGGTGGCATCGCGATGAGGAGCGGGCACAGACCCTCACCCCAGCCCCCAGCGCAGGGACCCCACTAGCCCTGGGCTGAACCCAGGGAAGAAGGACGGGCGGGATGCTGGCCATGAAGTTCTCTTCCTTAATGAGGGCTGTGCTAAGGTGATTAAGAAGAACTTTAGTGATGGGCTTTATAATCCTGAAAGGGAAACGAGCCCCCACTATCCTTCCCCTGACCCATCCCCTGTGTCCCCAGCGGGGCCATTCCACCCTGGTGACCCCA
>NW_010109222.1:0-14970 GCF_000699245.1 Pterocles gutturalis
CGGGGCGTCCCCTCGCCACCCCCCCCTTCTCAGCCGTGTCAAGGCGGCGGGAGTGTTACTGTCGCGATTCCCGCTCCCGGGGCACGAGGGGAAGGTTTGGGGCTCATGGAGCCGAGAACCAGCCCCGCGTTCCCCTCGGCGCTCATGTCTGGCAGAAAGTGGTCGGGCCCTGTCTGGGGACAATTATGAAGAAGTCAGGTAATAAATAACGTGTCTGATTGATTGCGAACAGGCTCCCTTTATTTACTGGACAGGGTATTAAAAACAGCTGTGGGCCTGTTACAGTTAAAAAAAAAAAAAAAAAAGAGTATTTCCTACAAAATCAGGAGGGAGCATAATGAGGGGCCCTCATTAACACAGATTAGGGACATCAGTCTCACAAAGCAGGGGAAAAAATTCCAATTGCTCCGTCACCGGGGGATCTCTCAATGCTTCATGCCTGTGAGAAGTCCCAGTCCAACTAAAATTAGTGGGAGCACTGTTAACTTCAAGTAAAATTGTCCTTTCTTACGTAAAGTGTGATTTTTGTTCTGCCTGCTTGTCTGTATGACTCAGCTGTGACTTGGGTTAATGCCCTGTGCTTGGCGGAGTTGGGGTCAGAAGCTGGGAGTCACCTGCTCAGATGCTTTTTGGCTGTGAGACTTTGGGCAAAAAAGTGACACCAAGGTGTGGTGGTAAAAATGATGAGGAGATGAACGTAGCACGTTGTGGCTTTTGGTGCTCAATACACTTACCAAAGAAGGCTGCTTTGATTAAAAGGTCACAAAAATACTACTGTAAGAATAAGTTACATTTTTTTGGCAGGCCTTCCTCTTAAGGAAGGATGTGTATCTGGAAACCAAATGTTAGGAGCTCACAAAGTATTAAAACTGCAGAATTTAAAGAGAGTTTAAGATTCAAGAACAGTCTGCAACCACTTTTTGAATAATATAATCACTGCCAGAGTCACTCTGCAGTCTAAATCTGAAAATTAATTAATTTGGCACTCCTGTAAAAGCAATCCTGGCTTTAATAACAGCCAGCAACTCTCGCAGCAAGGGTGTTTTCTTCTCTTCCTCTTCAGGCAGTCCCAGATGGCTGCACTTTCTGCATCATCTCCCTCTACAGTTCAGTGGTTTGCACAAGTTTAGCTAGATTATGGGCATGCAACGGAAAGGCAACATGAGAGGAGACCACAGAGCAAACATTTAAATGTTTTGCTGAATAATCTCAAGCCATTACTTCATCCAGTGCTCTATGCCAACCCTTGAAATGACAGTCTGGGAGTAATCGTGAAATGTGGGTCTCCCATATGGCAGGCAAGGATCTAAATGTTTCATTCCTGTTGCATCTGGATCCAAACAGTTCCTGGCATATGTTCATTAGGGCATATATTTTTCACTTAGTACATGAGATCTTAGTCATCTGTGAGAGCAGGTGCTTTATTCCAGCACTGAAATGTTTAATCTTCAAGTACTCTCTGTGCCCAGGCTTTCCTAAATGCTAAAAACTATGGTCATTTCAGCCTTTTTCAGCTGCCTGTTAAACACAGAATTCCCAGTTCAGCCTCAGTAGAGGCAACTCCCATGAAAAGCTAGGCCGCATAAGACAGAGCAGTAACAGAAAAGGTGTAACATGCACTGACTTGGCATTCAGAGGATATGCAAAACCAAAGGAATATTCTAAAGACCGAGCAGCAGACGCACAAAAACAACTGAGGCAGAACATAAATCATACCGAGGTATTATTTATTGTACAGCCTTTCCATTCACATGTGCCTTTCCATTCTGCAGTTCACACATTATCCATTTTTGTATGCCAGTGCCAACACTTTTGTATATCTTAATGCCCAAGTAGTAAAAGTTGTGTTGATTTATTGCTACATGTTAATATTTAAGTTTCCTATCCAGCTATATCAACACTGAGTGTTGTTATTCTAGTGATGCAGCATTTGTGTGTAAGATAGAAATAACCGCTGATTATTCAAGTGCAGTGTTTGTCACTCACAGTGTCAATGGAAAGTGCAGTTTTATAATATGTTCTTAGTTTCACCTTCAGTTCTATGACAACTATACTAAGTATAACTCAGAAAAACCAAAGCATAGTTCCATGTGCTGAAGCATCCAGGAATTCTGGACATACAGTGAATGAAAATATGAGACTAATGAGGAGAATGGAAAACTACAGAGAAGAATCTGAATTATTCGAGATACTCAGTATAATGTCCACCCTAATAAATGCAATAAAGAATTTTATCCAATTTCTTTTGAAGGAAAGTCTGTGTTACTTGAGCAAATAATACAGGTTTTAACATTAAACAAAAGCTAAACATTAAGTTACTGCAATGGCGCTGGACTTGCTTCTTACACCATTATTTGAAGCGGCTGCACTCACACAGTGATTTAACTCAAATGCTATCATAAGAGACTCCATAGGAAATCCTCAGGGTTCACACACTCTCCCCACCATCGTATTCAATGCAGGGAGCCTCTGGCTAATGTTAATAAACATAAGACTTCTAAGGTTATAATCACAAGACTTCTCTCTCACAGCAGCTTTACCAACCTCCAGTCTGCCTAGCCTGGATTCCTGGATTAGTGCTCTTATTCTTTGGATATGCCTAAGAAATATGTCTACGATCCTGGGCAGTACCACAGTTTTAAAGTATCACAGCACCAGTAGGAATGGAATGCCTTAATATTTGCCAGTTGCCCTGGTTTATAATAACTTTTAATAATGTATTTACACAATATACAACATGACAATGATTTAAAATAAAACCAACTGCATTTCCTAACATAAAGTCTACAAAAATTTAGAGGTTTCTCTCTCTTCATACTACCCAGCTATCAAGGTGCTTGCTCAGAGATCTGTCTCAGAGTCTCTTATTACACAGACTCTACTTCCCTAGGCCTGCCTGTCTTTGTGGAAGAGAATGAAGATCTGGGGACACATCCAACCTTTAGACCTAAACTCTTCCTCATGTTCCCTTCAGAGCGAGATTCTATTTCCTTCCCCTCCTGCAAATTTCTCTGAACTATGATTTAATCAGTATGTTAACTTTAATTTTATCCTAATACGTCATTTCCTATCACATTCAAATTCTTATAAATGCTAGTACTTCTAGTTCATGAATAGGTGGAGCTATCTCTTACCCAGAAAGCAGACAAAGCCCATTAAGGATTCCCTTGTGGCTTAACTTGTTATAAACAAATCATTAATCTATTTGAGGAAATGGACTCTTCCAGCCAGCAGGTTTAATTTCTAAGGCTGTATTTACATGGTCACTTTAATGGCACACAAATCCACCCTGCTGCAGAAACAGATGGTGGCACCTTCTTCTCTTGCTCTTGCTGGTGGTGCCTACCCTCTCCCTTGGCTTGGCACAGCCATTTCTGTTGTTGTATAAGGAACTAGATCAATGATCTGAACTACAAACTAATCTTAATTATTTTTTCCTCTGAGTTAGGTTAGTGGCAGTCCAATTCCCTTCAGCAGTAGCTTGGATTTATGCCAGAGTAAAGTGGCTGTTTGTAACCACTGAAAATTTTACTTAAACATATATCTATATCAGCAATCATGTTTTAATTGTCAGTCAGATAAATGACATAAATGTATGTGATTCATTTGTAGCTCTTGAGTGAGATTAGATCCAACTATTATTAAACATTCAGAAATGCTGATTAATTTGGGGTATAAGTCTTTGCTTTAAAAGACACAATGTCTCTGTTTTTTCTGGTATATTGTTTAAAAGTAAAAATGTACTAGAAAAATTACAGTTAATAGGTCTTAATAACATAACATGTTTTGAGTAAATAGGTCTTAATAAATTTGAAACAGAAAGCTTTATACATTACAGTCCTCTCCAAGTTAGGGGACTGAGGAAACTCCAAAAATACTTGGCACAGAAGAAAAGATTTGATGGTAGTCATTACCTCATTAATGGTCAATTCATATTACTTTATTAGGGTTTTTTCCCTAAAAATGTTATTTCCATCGTAAGCAAATGCTAACCAACAGTTTGCATTTGTATTCTCATTGTTTCAAAGTCTACAAAGACAACATAGTTCAGATTCAACCAACCAGTAAAATTAATTTTTCTTGGTATGTACTTGTCTTTTCAAGTCTATTTCTCTATTAATTGCTGGAGTTATAAGGTTCAATAATTTTACTCAAGATTAATTGAGGTGATATGTTAAAATACGTGGTCAGAGTACAATTGCTAGCATTAATCTATTTCTGGTTTGGAAATCATTTTATCATTTTCAGACAGCTTATTTTTGCTAATGATTTTTTAAATGTACCCAGCTTTCAGCATGGTTATTTTGCTTAATTATCCAGGCTGTTTCCTTCTTTGAATTAGTGGCAAAATAAAGTTATAATCTACTATGAACTTGTGTTCACACTCCTTGAAGTACAATACTTGTTCGTTCTGTTTATCTTATGCTCATGGTAGTCATCTGTTAAAAAACCCAAACGTTTTCATAATCAGTCTTAATTTCTGTTTATCGGCATCCCCATAACGATAAATAGTCTAGCTGGCATTTTCTTAATGCCCTACTGCCATTTCCTAAAACTTCTTACCCTGAATTAGCACTTCCACCTTCCTCCTTACTTTATAAGGTAGCTCAGAGAGGTAGGAAACATCCAAGTTCTAGCCAAATCCTACTTGGATTCTGCATATTGAATTCCAGTACTGAAGCTAGTGGATGCTGACATAAGAAGGTCAATGATGAGAAGATGTCATTCAATTCAGAAAGAAGATGTTCATTTTTAACTCCTAAGGAAGTTTAGTATAGGAACAAATTAGCTAGCAGGGTAGTACATTTTCCAACACGCGGTGTACTTAATTAAGAGCTCTGACTTAAGTGCAGTGAGGAAAACAGCTGCAGTGGTTTAATGCATTGCTACCCGCAGCTGTCCTGCCATCCCCTTTGCCGGAGGACATTTCCACAACAGAACTGTTTCAGTTCACAGCCTAGCATATTTGCTTTAATTGCCTGTGAACGTCAGTTCACACTAAAATGCTAGACTGTGAACCTCACTAGTGAGGTACAGATACGGCCTGCCTTCTGCCAGCTATGGTACGGGGGAGAAAAAAGCACAGAAGAGCAACTACATAACAGAGCTGCTACGTGAAGCCCTTTCCTCTCTTGTCCTCTGCTGCTTACACCTACTCCCATGGTGTTCTCTCTCTTCTGCCACGCAACTGTTGTGTGTAGCTGAATGGTGAGCTGTTTGCTGAATCCAAATTAAAAATAACCCCCACATCAGTTCTCCGGTTTGATTTCTCATACGACTTGAAAGACTGTCATATTCAGAAACGCAGGAGGAGCTTGGCATTTGGAAGAAGCAGCAAAAACAGGAACTGATTCAAATGGGATAAGAAGAAAAGCTCTTCAAATCTGCCCTAACACTGATGTCTCCTTAAAATATATACTCCAGGCCAGTGATTTATTGGACAAAGTGAATGAATCATGGTGTTATATAGGAATTTGAACTGAACTAATAATTTTTTCAGGCCTTAAATCCTACATATATAAATTTGCTTCAGTTCACAGGCTTTAATGAAGCTGAGAATCTCACCCCCTATGCAAGAATTATGCCTTATCAAACAGTCTTTGTGATATTGGCAAAAATTACTCAAAACATAACACTTTTTCTTACTTGTTTTGCTACAGGCAAAATCTCTATATGTGAAATGCAGAAATTGTGTACTGAATTGTTAGAGGATTCTGACAGCACCCTGGAAAAGCAGTAAAATAAGCAGAAATCTTTAGGACATAAATATTGCATTTTAGGAAACCTCTAATTGTAAGGATTATAAATTTGTTACATCTATTTTTTTATATTGTCTTATTAAAATTGGTAATTCTGAGGTCATTTTTAATACTCAGACTTTCTTAAAAAGCTTATTACCCCTTATGAAGGAAGCAGCAATGTATTGCTTAAACACCAAGCTCTTAACTAACTATATGTACAGTTGATCTGCTTAAGTATTCACCATTGTTTTTTCTAGATATAACAGTTCTCACTTCCCTTTTAATAAACAAAACAGTCAGACAGTCAAGTATATTCCTGGCACAGAGCAGATGCCTTTTTCGATCCCTAGAGTAGGCAGTCTATTGATTGTATATTAATTAATTTCTGTAGCCTACTTTATAGAAAGTACAGTGGGATTTTTGATAGAAAATATCCCAGTAGACATAAGGTATTAATTCAATTTTTTAAAATTTGTCAACATCTAAATTTTGACAACAGATAGCAGCAATTCCCACTACAAGCATAATTACTAGAATAAAGTAAAACTATTTTATGCTTAGAATGATTTTTTAAAAGCAAAAATGCTGTTTTAAGCAAAAGTATAGAACTGCATTCACACACACATTTTTATATCATTAAAAATACCCAAGCAGAAAAAATTCAGTAATCTAAAAGACATTATTTGAGTTCTTCTCTATGTAACAGGAAACACTTCTGAACAACAGATGTTTTTGATCCATCCATCCATCCAAAGTAATAAATGAATGACAACACAATAACTACTACGTTACAGCATTTCTAAAGGTATTTTTTCTGCTAATTGAATGGCAAAAGGCAATTTGGAGCAGTAACAGTTTAAAACTCTTTAAGTAAATGATCAGGCTTATGCTAATATAATATACAGTATTCTATTTATCTATATGCTTCTTTTAACTTCTGGGAGGTAAGTATCACTGTAGTAATAGATTGATGACATCATATCAATATACTATAAAAGTTTCCTGTCAAATTAGGCTTATGCCTGGTTCCTGCAAGGCTCTGCAAGCCTGGCTCTGCACAGCGCTGCAGCTCTCACTGATCGGGTCTGCCACATGCGTTTGCAGCAGCACTGGGGTTCACAACAGAAATTGTTTTTCTCCTGCCCCCTCCCAGCTCATTTTATTTCTGTGTCAGTCATCCCTGCTCCCACCGCCCCAATCTGGATAAAAGTGTTTTGAGACAATTTTATAACCTAAACCATCAATATTATTCAATTATTTTTAATTAGAGGTTATTTTTAACCCAGACTGTTTCTGTGATTAAATTCACAGCACAGCTGAACAGTTTTGCCTGCACTAAGGGTGTGTGGAAAGCCCCTGAGAAGGAGGTTGTGGTGGGAATTTCTTAAACCAGCCCGACTACTAATGTATTGTGGAATTGCAGCTAAAGTAATTTTGTTATTTGATGAGATGGTATCTGTAAGACCATAGGCCTCAAACATGTATTTTCAGATTGCTCTATAGGAATCTCCACCAGAAATCATGGTATTTGATTCCCTGGCTTTCATTTAAAAGAAACCAAAGGTGCATTTTCTATACAATGAAGTCTATTAAAAATAGCTATAATTTGTCTAAATGGATAAAGAATAAACTGTTGCAGTTAATTAAAGCATTTATTAGCTCAGAAGAAACTAATGGAAAATCCATCTTTTGTGATAAACTGCATATATTCGGTGCTGTTACGGTGAACAGTGCAACTGCTGTGCACGCCCCGAGTTCTCATTGTACGTAGGCTCAGAGCCCTCTTTCTGGAGCATTCAAATGACAACACCATCACACCTGGGCAGAAGTTGTAGCAGATAAAGCATTTTATTTTGACCAATCAGGCAATCAGACCCTTTCTAGATCTTTTGTACTACAAAGTAGCTGCACAAAAGGAGATTTAATCCACAAATGCATATTTGCAACCCACAAAACCAATTTGGGCTTGGGATTTGGGAGTATACCTGCAAAAAATATTAGCAGTGGGTGAGGTAAACTGAACAGTTCTTTGAAGACATAGAGAGTCTTTGTTAGACTTTTACACCTCTAGTAAGGGCTAAGTGGTAGCTGGTCAATGCAGCCATTGTATTTGCAACAGGTAGTGCCATTTCTTTGAAAATATTTCTGATGACTATAGATATTTATTTTCTATTTTGTCTAGATATGTATTAAATAACTTGTTATAGTTTAGGTCAACTTTGATTTGCAATTTGCAGAGTTTTCAATCAACTCATTTTGTGACTGCCTCTGTGTACAACCAGACTTACTGTGTGCTTACATCCAAGCTGACCTCCTTTTACCTAAGTTTTATCCCAGATTCCTGTTTGCATCCTGCAACTATCCACATAAAACCCCTTTTCTGCACAGTGTTGTTTGAACCTGGGCTCATTTCCACAACTGAGGATATAGGCTTATGTCCAGTTTTACTTCAAGTCAGACTCTAACCACAACCATTGTTTCCCATGTGCCAGAAATTGATGTTTACAATTTGTTTTGACTTAAAATTAGAACAAAGTGGAAAAAATACAAATTTTCCTCCTCTTTTTTTTTTTCTCATCCTTCTTCCCAGCCACCCCGTATGATTCAAACTGGATTCTAAACTGAAGGAAATTACATATTCAACCAATGATTAATTCATAAATTTGCTGTTTCTGTTAAAAAATATTTTTAAATAAGACCAGGATTTGCAGGTCTAGCAAGTAAGGGTGCCCTTTTCACCACAGGCTATCCACTGGTAATTATATCAGACCAGTAATCTGATACAGCATTATAGCTTTACTTATATTTTGCATCCTAGAACCTGCAGCAGATTAAAAAGTCCTTGGAGGCCATCACTACTTGACCTCTTGGTCTGTTTGCTGAATTTGAGGCAGGGCAAAAGACAATCGGTTCTACTTTTAGCAGTCACCTGCATGCTAGCGCAGCGTCTCATTGATGCTTGCCTGCATTTCTCCTGGCCTTGGCAAGTATGGCTCTAGAATCGTTCCCACCTGAGAAATCTGAGACAGTTCATAAAGATCGCGGGGGAAGCAAACTGACAATAGACAGTAGTAATTTGAAGGAGAACTAAACTACAGCAAACTGACTTCTGAATTAGATAATCCTCACACATACTTAGTATGCTTTTCCTTTTGTGCATTGTCTTCATGAGTTTAATTGGTCTCAGTTTTTTAGCATGTTTTCATGTAGGCAAGCCCTTTGAATGTGGTCTTGCTCATCCTGAATGAGTCCTCACACCTGCTTATGGCAGGTCTGGATATTCCTCTTTGCATTCTTCATATGCAGGAGGGTGGACTGTGATTTGCTGTAATGGAGCACAGCAGAACCACAGGACCCCCGTATGTGCTGTCCAGGTTGGGAAAGGCATGTGGTCCTCAATTCCAGTTGGGCTGAGGCCATCACACGATGCTTTTCAGCATCTGAATTCACAGGGCCAGCATGTCTACCTGGCAGTCCTGCTTGGCACACTTCTGCTTTCCTGACTCAAGAAGCAGCTCACTTGTCCCATAATCAGAAATATCAAAGTTAACAAATGTAACAGCATCACTATTTTATAAGCAGTGGAAAAATGAAGTCTGGAATTGATGACTTGGGTAGTGTGTTGGCCTGGGACTACTTACAGTTCTTTCTGCGCAGTCCTCTGGGACTGGCAGCAGCTACAGCTTATCTTCAGCCCCTGCAGCTGAATTTACTGGACTGCAAACAGCTATAAGTGTTAGCATGATCCTGTCATGCTGCACTGTTCAAAAGTGTTTTGTCTCCATCTTCATCAGAAAAAATAGATGCTATTAGGGAAAACAAACAAACAAACAAACAAACAAGAAGAAAATAAGAGAAATGAGGGACTTTCCATCAGAGTGGGACTTGGCAGGTCCGCTGAAAGCTTGTGAGAAGGCCCATACTGCATTCCAGGTGGTGGGAGAGCCAAAGGAATGCTGTACTAATTCTCCCTCCGGCCAGACCGATGTCCAGAACAGATTTTTCACTGCAGATGAAACAGCAATATTCTGCCATGTAACTGTGTCCTAAGGGGCCGATAAACATTTTTTTACTCCAGTTTAGAGTTAAAAGGTAAGTCTGGTCTGTACCGCTACAAAATTTTACCACACAAGAGCTGGGAATTCTGCCCTAGCAGACATTTTTACAGTCCACAAAGGAGCATAGATGCTGACAGACAAAACCTTGCCATAAAACTGTATGATGCCACAGTCTTCAAGAAGTTATGATACAACCCATCACAATGTAAAGTATCTGAGACTGCAATTACTTTTGCAAATCTGCAGAACAGAGCTGAAGTGAATGAATAAAATGCTTGTTTAGGCTTTAACTCCGAAATGCTGACTATGTATTTTAACTTTGGCCACTAGAGCTTCAGCAACTGCTTTCAGATCTGTGCTTAGAGAGCAGGGGAAGGAATGCATCACACCAGTGCGTGACTGAATTCTGAAGGAGTTTGGGAACCAGAACCTCTTTCTGATCCAGGCAATTAACCAAAATTTCAAGTCTTGGCAGCTGTTTGCATTCTGAAAGAAGGTGATTATATGACCACGGCAGCAAAATGACGGTGCAGAGAGAGCAGTAAACCTCTCTTAAATTCCAGCTCTGAGTAATGAGCTCATATTTTTATGCACTGGTCTCACAAGAAAAAGACAGGAAGAAAGATTACTCAGGACTAGGCTTGCATACCTTCACAAAATTCCCACTAGCTAGAATATGCTGCAGTTCTCTCACAGCTGTTTTCTGGAGCTAAAATAATGCTACATATGCTCATATGTCTTCAGTACAGAAGAGACTGCATTACCAGTAAGAACACAATAACTCATACATAAGCACCTTCAGCAAGGCCAAAGCTAGTCAAGCACTTCTTTTTTCCTCCTTTGGACCTCACTCACTGTCTTTAGATGCAAAAAAAGCATTGGTATAACTAAGATACAGGCAAAATAAAGGCCTTTCCCATTCTCTAGCTAGCATACTCAAAGATGTTGTAAATAATGTAGAAGCACTATGTCTCAAGCTCTTACAGTTTCAGTCCTTGAATATCTCAGTCTATTACAAGTTTTATTTTTTCCGCTGTTATATGTATGTATATGTGAACTGAGGGATTGCTTCTGTTCAGCCACTTCCAACAGAGAGATTTCAGCCATGGTGGGGTATGAACTGCAAATTAGGAATAACTAAGGTCTTATGTTAGAATTATGTGAACATTTAAAAGCTTTTAAGTGCTTTGAATTGTGAACTATAGAGCTCCTGAAGAGCTATCTATCCACCCACCAAAGACCACTCTGTCATACAAGACCTTGACTTACAAGTAATTTCAGAAGGGTACACATCTGGAATAAAATTTTAAGTGAAACAAGTATTAAAGACTTGTTTTAAGTTGCAGCTTGTTTGACATTTTTGGGCATCTGAAGTGTCTGTTACAAGATGTGGAGCTAACACACAGTTTTTTTTCTAAGAGTCTGTGGTGCTTTGAGTAACAGCACCAGGGGATGATTTAAAGAACAGAGTTAGACTGCTAAATGTAACTTAAAAACTTTTTAGAAGGTAAACAACCTTCTAATGGTTATCAAGTTTAAATGTGGCTTAGTTCAAAGGCTGATAAAGATTGAGATTCAAACAGATCACTAACCATGCAGTAAATGCTCTTTAATGCATGTGTTGCAGAAGCACTTTAGGGACTTACAGTCAAAAATAGGACTGCAATACTCTCATAGTGTTCTGTCTTCAAAAGGTACAAGCAGTAGATTGTTAAGAATACAGAAATGAAGAAATAATTGTTTAGGATTAGTGGGACAAATATGTTGTTTCTCTACGCATAGAATTTAACAGAAAAAATAGTATTTGACTGGCTAAGTTGGGTCACCAATGACCATGACAGTGAACACATTTAAAAGGATATTTACAGCATAAGATTTATCAAGCAAGATCCTGACATACACGAGAAGATGATGGAGTACAGGAGAGGTTTTTTTTTTCAGGATTTCCTGATCTCTGAGAATATAAGAAAGACGGGAATGGCAAAGTGCTTGTACTAGAAAAGTGTTTCTGTGTGAAGACCAATATCAGGGTACCTTAAGTAATATTATTTTCCTCTGTATTGTTGATAATATGAGGTTGAAAAAATATTCCTATTCCTGTCTATATAAAAAAAAATTTAAATGGCTATTTTTAAATGTTTTCAGTGATATTTTTATCTTCAGTATAATTACTGTAATTTTGTGATAACAATTGTTAGCTAGTTGTAAGACAATTAATACAAAATTCTTCGTATCTTATAACATCACTTGCCTATTTTTTTTTAATTTTGAAATTGAAGATTCCTTTCTGAGTTGAGCCATAATAAATGTAGCATATGTGCTCTGTCTCACTGATTATTATGTTTAGGTAAAAGTAGATGTACCATATTTATCTTGATTTAAGTTAGGAAGATCCCAGGTGAGCTTCCTCGCTGTTCCCATGCTTAAACAATGCAGAGAAAATGGTCTGGGATCCAATTTTCCCTCCTTTCTGAATTGTGGTCATGACAACCATCTGTACAAGGATAAGCTTTACAGTATTGTCTTGTTCAAGGGTATCATTTTGGCGTCATGTTGTGTGATACAATAAGCTAATGGAAAATAATACTCTGCAGCAGTTGGTGCTCTCATCTGCATATACTGCTGACTTATGCTTTTGGGTTTTGTGTGGTTTGGTTTGCTTATTTAATATTTATGTGGCCACTGTGGCAAGGAAGGTATATAAACATAACACCAGCCTGTAAAAAACATGTTAACATTTGAGAGAAGGGCCATTGGCCATTGGCCACTCACTCTTCAAATTTATCCATCTCTACTGGCTACCAGGGAATTTACATTTTGAATATAAAATATAATTTTTCTCTGCAGTGTCAGCAAGGCAAGATACCATTTTAAAAAGCCAAGACTTTGCTTTTGCATGTCTTTATGGTAAGAGCTTACCTAACAGCATGTGGACAAAAATAAGCAGAGGTAAAGACAGTGCCAGGTTATTATTCTTTAATTCCTTTCTGAAATATAGCTATTTATGAGATGACATGGAATAAAGCTGAACATATCTATTATTAAGCAGAATCTGATAGATAATCAAGGAGTATTTTTTTCCTGAAACTTCTACACAAGAAAGCCCTTACATTGGGAGGGAAAGTAATTTAATTTGGCTTTGGTCACTCTGTGCCACAAAGTACATACACAGTATGTCTGGAATTGAAAATGCAACAGGGGAGATTGCTTAAACTGTATGTATGTTCAAATACTTTTGAGGTATTAGCAGAAGACAAGAAAGTAAGGTGGGAAAGTTCATTCTAAAGTCATGACATACAGTCTTGCTTTATGTTAAGAGAAGAAATAACTGGTTGTTTTACTACTAGCACTGAACAGAAAGCAGATAAAGATTCTAGCTTGCTCCAAATCAGATTAATCATACTTGTCTCATAGTGTAGTAATGGGAATTGTGGAAATAGTGTTTAAACTAGGTTTTTTACTATTGCTGTTGATTTATTCCCTCACATATGCTAGTGATTAACAAGCATCTTCCTTCTGCTGCAAATACAGGTTTGCTGATTTTGATCATTTGTAAAGCATCATCTTCACATTTACAGTAAGATCACTAACCCTGCTGTAATCTGATCAGGTTGGGTAAAGGAACAATGAAAGCGACTCTTCCAGTGCAAATTTCTCCTCCTAAAGTACAAGCTGTTGAATTTAAGTCCCCTGTGTCTGGGTATACCTCAGACATTTGATCTACTTGGTCTAGCAGATGGATTGGATGTGTAGGACTCACACAGTCACTGCTCTAGAAAGGGGCTTCCTGTCAGATGGAGATTCCGTGACCTGCTAAACTGATTAAAAATGGATGTTATAGGATGCGTTACTAAATTAAAGTGGTGGGGGGTGAGGTGTGTATGTTGGAGGTAGTATGTGGTATATGGATTGGAATTTTTCCAGATGTCAGTAATAGCTGGCCTTAAAGGATACAGAGTTTAAAATGGTTTTATTTGGTATTTGGCCATGAGCTCATATTGTACTTCTCGGCTATTATGGCAGAAAGATACTATGTGGAATCTAGGTTGTGGGAAAATACCGATAGTCTGCTGTTTGTGGTAATAAAGCCTATTGGTGAGAAGTGGTGCTTTATGGATAGGATGGGGCCATGCAGCCCTGTAACTCTGGCAGGGTTATGCAAACTGCTTTTGGGAACAATATTCTAAGGGCAAGGTAGAGCTAGCATTCGTCTTGCTGGTCAGGAGCTTTTTTTGGTGCTGGTGCTGGTTAAACAATTTACATTACAGGGGAGTGATTTTACTTTGACAAGTTTAGATTTAAGTAATTTCAAAGATACAGCAGGACAAGGCTGGTAAGACCCTCCAAGAATGACACTAAAAAGTAAGTTGTGAGGGAGACAATTATTGATGTTTAATCATGTTTATTCTGTTGCTGACGAGAAAGCTTGCTTTTTAACTTAGCTAAACACTGGTTCTCACACCATGGCTGTGATTAACTTCTATGTGGATATATCTCAGGTTCAGTGCAATTTTTTTTCTCCTGCTGGTGACCCTTTGCCTTTAGCAATAGTGAGCAGTACCTGACTGCTGTTTGCAGTACGTGAAAATCTGCGAAGAGCAGCCAGGGGCCTTTGTGCAAGTCTGGTTTTAGCAGCAGAGACCATCATGATTACTGAACAGCGTCTAGTTAGCGCATCCAGCAGAGAACTATCCCCTAAAACCTGTTACTTAACCGTGAACAAGAGATTTGGATAATAAACACGGGTTTATTCTCACGTAAGTAGGAGTTGGGCAGACTGAGCAGTACCGCAGCGCTCTGCCCAGGCTCCCTCCCTGGGCAGTGTCGTGTTTTCCGTGGCTCATCCTGGGAGGAAAGGCGGCTTTGAGGCCTGGGGCAGCGAGAGCAGGACAGAGCGGGGAATCAGAACTCCACCTCTCGTGCTGTGAGTGCAGCCGTTCCCCCAGTGCCTGTTACACCCGTTGGCGAGATCTGACCCAGCAAATATTTGCATTCCGGTATTGCAGAGGCCTCAGCAGCGCTGAGGAACTGCCCTTACGGGGCCAGGGCCAGCTGTGCAATACATGTCGCTGCTGTGCAGGGCAATTGTTTCATCGCGGGGACTACGCAGACCGGCCCAATACCACAGTTGCAGAAACCGTTCACAAACTCAAGTTGTTCTCGGTGACAGA
>NW_010109223.1:0-2550 GCF_000699245.1 Pterocles gutturalis
GCTTGAAGCAAAGAAAATGAGTCAGGCAGAAACAAAATTCTGCCACTGCTATTTCTGGTGGGTTTTTGCCTCTCCTGTAGAGAAGGAGAAAATACTCCCTGCCTTTGATCCACTCCAAACAGCAGGGAGTACTGGGGAACACCGGAGCAGAAAGCTGATAAGAATTAATAATTTAAAACTCCGTATTAAGCATTACGTGGCCATGACAGCTGCTTCTTTGTGTTATTCCAGAACCTTTGTTCCCAGTTCTGCTATTGAAAGCTGTTCACCTGACCTGTTATTTTCACTGTCAGTGAATTACTGATTTAGAATTGAGAGCTGCTTAGAATTCTCATCCAGACCCTAAGCTGAGATCAGTTCCTTTGACCTTAACTGACCCTTTCTGATCAGTATAGCCCATAACGTGGTTTGGAAGGATAGACATCCTCTCTGCTGCACATTGAGAGAACATATCAGCTCTAGACCTTTCTCCTCCTTTTTTCATACTGAATCAGAAGCTTGGAGTCAATAGACTTGAGCTGTGACTCGTGCCTGTGTTCAGTATCTAAGGAAATCATTCACCAAGAGCATTCTTAGATTTTAAAAACATTCTCTGATGGGGAATATGTACCATTGAAAATACCACGGTGCTTTCGCAGCTCTTGAGTAGGTATATGCAGAATTTGGATATAGCCCTGTGGTGTCTCTCTTAAGCTTTATGGGTATCTGTTAGGCTTGGAAATCCAGTTTCTCAAAATGTTTACAAAACTTCTGACACGGGAATGTTCTAGTTAATGAATAACCGCTCGGCGTGCCCTTTACTATCATGTGATTTTCCTCTTTGATGTTTTGCATGATCTTGGCTTAATTGGATAGAGCTTTAAAGACCTACAAAGGCCTCTCCAAAAAAAACCACTTTTCCTGATTAAATCTAATGACTGGTCAGAACTGGAATCCTGTCCGTTTCTCCACCTTCCTCTGGTTGTGGGGAAGCCAAACTGCTGCCATTCTGAATCTCAAGGTTTCTTGTTGGGTTTGGTTTGTCTGTTGTCTGTTTCCCCTCTGGCACCCTATCCCAGGGGTAAACCCAGCTGCAGGTCAGCGCTTGTACATCTCTGCCTTTCTGGGTATTGGAGACATTGAGATTTAGGAGGAGGACTTGGGCTTGGATTACAGGAGTTATAAGGGCTCTCTTTTATTTCCTTCTCCGTAGAGGTGTTCTTGTTTAGCTACTGTAGTGGAAATTTGCTTTTAAAAACCAGCATGTGAAATGATCTCTGTGGTTTTGGTTATGCAGTAGGCTCCATAACTTGGACTGTCTTTGCCTTGCTTCTCCATAAAGGGGATAGTAGTAGTTACCAGGTGGAGCTGATAGTGTTCACCACCGTCTGCCTCTGCAAACCACTCGGGTCACTGTGTGTTTGCAGCCACAGTTCTTTACAGCATTGCCTGGGCTTCACAATAGTCAATGGCTTAGTCTTCGTAAACTATCAATCTGCAATATCTCTGGAGTAATTTACAACTAGAGCAGTTGAGTATGAGCGCATGAAAGCATTAGAAAGGTGCAGTGGAAGCAAGTGCATCTTACAGGACAATGATGATAGCTTTTATTCCAAAACAGTGAAAAACCCTCTAGACACCAGAGAGATGATAAACCAGGTAAAAGGTATGACAGCATCATGTGGAAGCAGAGTTGGCATGTTTCCACCATTTCTGCCCTTGGCAACAGGGTCCTTTTTCCATAAGGCATCAGCAAGTCTGTACCTTCAAGTCAATATTTTTGCCGGCTTATCGTGGTTGATTCCTTTCGTGACCAAGTGCCACCTGCTTGCAGTGTTCTGCATTTGTTGGGTAAAGGAAATACTTCCTTTGGAGAAGTTCAGCCTAGACTTTGAAACCAAACCAAGCCTGTCTGAGATTAATTCCAAAGCCGAACAAATTAGAGAGCGCAGAGTGTAGTCAGTGGTGACTTCAGCAGCACTTCAAGGTGCGACATGGTGATTTCCCATTGATTTTCCATGAGACTTAGGTCTTAACTTTAGGTGATGACATGGTTGTCAGAATTACCGTGCTAGCTGTGAGCTTCCCCAAGTGGAGTGTGGAGACAGACACTCATGCCTGTGAGGCTGGGATGGTATTATCACCGTTCCTAAAGATGGGGAGCCAAGCCCTGAGGTTTTATCTGACACATGAGGATGGTGGTGCGTACACCTGCCCTTCTGGCCATGAAGTATATGTGTGGCCGGACTGGATGCAACTGTGTTCTGAGAGTTGTGTAGGACCTGAATCCAATCTGTCTAATCTGAGACAGCTGCTGTAGTCATTATCATAGAATCATAGAATCATTCAGGTTGGCAAAGACCTCAAGGACCATCAAGTCCAACCGTCGACCCAGCCCCACCCAACCCACTAACCCATGTCCCCAAGCACCACATCGACACGTTTCTTGACCCCCTCCAGGGATGGTGACTCCACCACTGCCCTGGGCAGCCTGTTCCAATGCCTCATCACTCTTGCAGTGAAGAAATTTTTTTCTAATATCCAGCCTAAACCTCCTCCCCTATTCTCCCT
>NW_010109223.1:2581-4740 GCF_000699245.1 Pterocles gutturalis
TTCCTGGCTGTGTGTATTCTAAATGTCTCCATACAAGTCCCTTAATTTACCAAGTACCTTACTGCAGTCAGTAGTAGAAACAATTCATTGCTTACACTCAAAAAAACAGAACTGTGAAATTTTAGGCTCTGATTTGGATCACTTTTTTTTTTTCTTGATTCTGGTTAGCTCTCCATCATATCAGGTTTTATTTTTCCTCATGTATAGTTTTTTTAAGTGATTTGCTGCTACAATGCAGAACCGAGTTTGTCATATCCATTTACTACATGTCACCTTTGTATGTGAATCACTTGGTACTTAATATTGTCTTCAAAACTACTGTTTGACATTAGTTACAGGCATCTTAATGCTTTATAGCTGCCACGTGTTCTCAATACATTTTTTGTTGCGGTGCATCAGCAATTTATAATGATATAGGGGTTTTGCACAGAATATCCCACTGCACAGAAAACTCTTTATTCTGATTTTATTCATTACCTGTAAAACATGCTTTGAAAGCTAATTCTAAAATGGAAAGAAAAAAAAAAAAGATGCAGCATCTCAAAAAATGTGTTAATAGAAAGTAATGTGTTTGGACTATGGTGTCATTAAAAGTAGGAGTTTCAAAGCAGTCTGGTGGGTTTGAGAACTTACTCTTCCCTCTGCAAAGATCAGCTGGTCTGCAGTATGCACATTACTGGTTGGAGAATGTTAGCACAGAGAGGAGAAAGCATAGCCAGTAGGACAAAGCTCATTCGTACTAATTGTACAGTTAGTGGCCAGCAGAGGAGGGGAAGTGATTAACCCCCTCTGCTCAGCGTTCGTTAGCCCATATTCCAAATATCGGCTGCACTAAAACAAACAAAAACCCAAACAAACTGGAGGGAGTAGAGCAAAGGGCCACCAAGATGCTTGGGAGCTGGAGCACATGCCCGGCAAGAAGAGGCAGAGGAAGTGGGGTGGTTCAGCCGGGAGAAAGGACAATTTTGGGAGCACCAAACAGCCGCCTTCTTGCATATTAAGAAGGATCTTGAAATTCCCAAACTCCCATAATCACAGATTCCCTCACTGATTTTCAGTGGACCTTCCTCCTTAATGCCACTACTTTCAGAAGGAGGGTTTAGAAAATGGTGGGATTTGAGGATTTTCTCCATGTTGACCAGACTTAACTCAGACAAATACAAGAAACTCTGATTCATTTAGTACTCCTGCCATCCTCATAGTACTCCTGCTGTCCTCATAGGCGGTTTGCAGGAGGTTAGGAAGGTATGTAAGAAACAAGAAAACGTACTTTACCTCCTCTGCCAGCGTGAAGAGGCTGAACTTTGCAGACGCCAAATATCGGTCAGTGTTCTTCTAAGCTTGACTCGCTCTGAAATTTCAAAAATTCATTCTTTAATTGTTAATTGTTGCATTTGGGGTTTTGTAGAACAAGAAAAAAAGTGAGCTAATAAGAGTGACTGTGTGATGCTCAGTCTGCTTACCTACTGCTGGTTTTGACATCCACAAGTGGGGGTACCATGGAAATGGCAAAATGCTGCTCTGCATCTTGGAACGCTTTCTGGATGTCTTAGCTGGGCGTCAGTTACTCTCTTCTGTCATTTCCTGTGCAATGGTAAAAATAATTGCACTTAAATACAGACGCCCAGAACTTCAGTATGGGCGACTGACAGCTTGCTGCCCACTTGCTGTAACGTCCTGGAGCATATGCAAGGCAACTTCCCCCTGCTTGTGACTGAGCTGTGACTTATCTTTCGGTTGTTGGAGGAAAATGTACACATTGAATGTTATCCTGAAGGATGCTTCGATCTGTATCCTACCTTAGCTTGTGGTTACTTGTTTGTGTATTTGTAGTTCATGGCTGAATGAAGTTTTTGGGCCAAAAATAAAAAATGACTAGCTCAACTTCGGGCTTTACTGAGAAAAAGCAAACCAAAACAACTCTGTTCTCCTTGATTAAGATTTTTAAATCAGTAGGAACTGTGTTCTCAGTGAAGGGCGTAATTTGACTGACTTACTGATTTATTTTTTTTTTTCCCCACTTTGCAAAAGGAGCCTTACAAGTATAGGTAGTCAATTGGTCTTTAGTTTCTGATCATGGCTGCCTTAGAACTATACATTGCCTGGCTTCACCCCCAATTGGTGGATAAAGAATTGGCTAAACGGCCACACTCAAAGAG
>NW_010109224.1:0-552 GCF_000699245.1 Pterocles gutturalis
ACGCCGGCAGGCGCCGTTACCTGAGTAGTGCGGACGCAGACGATACTCTAAGCACTCTCCGACCCTGCTTCTCTAAACGGTAGCGCGACCCCCGTCCCGCCGCCCTTATATACCCGCTGGGAACTTTCCAGAAGCGCCCGCCTCTTCTCTCCGCTCCAGCCAATCCGCTCGCGTCTGCCGCCGACGTATCCGCCGGGTAGGGCAGCGCCCGCCTCTTCTCTCCGCTCCAGCCAATCCGCTCGCGTATGCCGCCGACGTATCCGCCGGGTAGGGACGTGCCCGGCGCCCCGAACCCAACCACCTCCCGCCCCCGCCGGTAACGGACGGGCCAATGAGATCCCGCCAGCGGCCTTCTGCAGGTGACGACACGGACGAGCGTAGGCTGAAGGAGGGGGCGGGGCCAGAGAAGGAGCACGGGAGAGCGAATGGCAGCCAATCGCCACGCGGCGCGCGGACGGACCGGGGGAGCTGGCGGGGGACACAAAATGGCGGCGCCACGCGGGGAGCGATGGGCGGCAGAAGTGTCTGAACAGAGGCCTGAGTCGCTCAAGG
>NW_010109225.1:0-217 GCF_000699245.1 Pterocles gutturalis
GGCGCACGCACGCTTCTGCTGCAACCCTGGAGCCGAGCTCGGCGGGACATCCTGCCAGCGGCCAGCGCCAGGGACCCGTCACCCCATGGTGTCAGCCAGGTCGGCAGCGGTTTGAGTAGCGATTAAAAAGGCAATTAGCCACATCCCCACACCTTGGGGGGTGAAGAAGGGGTTTTCTGAGGACTGCGATGGCCTGGGCAGTGGGAGCAGGGGACAG
>NW_010109225.1:500-731 GCF_000699245.1 Pterocles gutturalis
ATGACGCAGGTAAATCCGTTATCTGCAGGGAGCGCTCCTCCAGCCCAGACAGAATCGATATCTGAGAGCTTCCCATGGCGGGGGATAAAAGCCACGAACAGTGGCTCTCAGTGGGATTTCCATCCCAGAGGCTCCTTTTAAGAAACACTTTTTAGCGAGCTGTGACCCATGGGGGAAGGCAGCAGTGTGTCCCCTCCACTGCTCCCCCAGAGACCCCCCTCCCCACCCCAC
>NW_010109225.1:937-2745 GCF_000699245.1 Pterocles gutturalis
ACCCTGCTGGAAGCCAAGGGCATTGCTGGGTGTGATGCTCACGGGCATCTGATGCCCCGTCCATCAGGGTCACACAACCGTGGGGAGGGGGGACACCAAATCCTCCAAGGCTGCAGGGAGGGGACACCCCCAGCACCCTGCCGGGTGAAAACAGGGGTGAACCTGGAGGGCTGCTCAGCAGAGCACATCCAGCCCTAAAAAGATGCTGCTTTGCGTTTTTGGAGCTGGCCAGGGACAGACCATCCAGCAGAACCCCTGCTCAAGCCAGGTGAGGACACGGGGAATTGGGGGGGGGTCCTCAGCTTAAGGTCTGAGCCCGTCAGCACCCACCTGCACCCAGCGCCACCATCGCTTCTCTCCCCAGCTCCTGCCGTGCCGTCCCAGCTCTGGGCTGGGCACTCCGGGCTGCTGGAAGAACTCGTACAGCTTGTTGGTCCACTGGCCCAGCGCCCTGATGTGCACCCAGAGGGTCTCTGCGGGACAGAGCGGAGCAGCGGGTGGGCATCCCCGGCACAGCACCAGCCCTGGGGACCCGCCAGCGATCCCCTCCAGCATCCTTCACATCAGCAGCGGGTGGGCATCCCTGGCACAGCACCAGCCCTGGGGACCCGCCAGCGATCCCCTCCAGCATCCTTCACATCAGCAGCGGGTGGGCATCCTTGGCACAGCATCAGCCCTGGGGACCTGCCAGCAATCCTCACCGACCCCCTTCACACCACCCCGGGCTCACAGCAGGGCACAGGGTTTGCTCTCACAGCGGGGTGAAGCCCAAATCCCAGCCCTTGGGCACCCGTGGAGCCAGGCAGGGCATTTGGGTGCCATTCGGTCCCCATGCCTTGCGTGAAATAACCCAAGGATGTGTTTTTGTACAGCACGTGTGAGCAGGCAGGGTTGGAGGGAGGTAAGTCGAGGCAGGCACGAGCACCCGCTGGCCTGCTCTGGGCAAGGACACGTCTTTGCGTGACCCTCAGATGGGATCCAGCCGCCTGGATGGGGCTTGTGTGATGCAAAACAGCATCCTGGGGATGCACAAAGGATCCCAGGGATGCAAAACGACATCCTGGGGATGCAAAACGAGATTGCAGGGATGCAAAACATTATCCCGGTGATGCAGAACGCAGGACAGAGCAGGGCTCACCTTGCTGCTCGGGCGCGCTGCTGAGGGTGAAGGGGTGCCACTCGCAGGCAGCGATGGCCGGGATGTTCAGGTAGACGTAGTCTCCGGGCTCGTAGTGGAAAAACTGGGGTCTCTCGATCACCAGGTGGGTCACCTGGAGGAAAGGAGCAGAGGAGCTGGGAGCATCCCGCTGCACTGGTCGGGCTCTTTCATTTTGTCTCCAGTTTTTCTAGGAGTTCAGATTTTTTTTTTTACTTGAAAAATAGACAAAAATATTCTAAATTTAAAAGAAAAAAAATCCCTTGAAAGTGCAGGAATTGCTTCACCTCTTGCTGCAAACCTTCACCAGCGCAGCCCGAAGCAACCCAAACCCGCGTCTTTTCCATACAAGCTCTTCATTGCACCTCGTCCCTCCTGTGCATGGCGGGGGGAGCATCCTCCTCCCCTCTCGTGTGAAAGCCCATCACCCCCCGTGTCCCTCCTTTTCCCCCGCATCAAATAACCAGCGCAGACGCTTGCAAAGTGCTTTTCCCTAAAGCACAAAATGCTTGCAATGTGCTTTTCCCTAAAGCACAAAATGCTTTGCAAATACTAAAGGCATTTCTGTGCACCACAGAGACTTTTTTCTGGCTCTCAGGGGAGGAAGAGCACCAGGAGGGGGGGGAAGGGGTGCGGACCCCCCCCCGGTGCA
>NW_010109226.1:0-5970 GCF_000699245.1 Pterocles gutturalis
AGAGCCAGAGCCCGCAGCAAAGCCATCCTTGCCCTGCGCAGGGTCCTGCTGCTGGCAGCGGCCCCAGCCCCTCTTCCCCACTGAAGGGAGACTTTCAGTGGTTCAGGTTCATGACACAGCTTCACATTTTTTCTGAAGTAGTTATGTTATTATGAGTGCCATAGAAGGCTAACAAATTTTCTGAATATCAGTTACAACTGTGAAGGGCAAAAATAGATCGCAGAGGTAGGATTAGGGGCATATCCAAACTCAAGACTCCTTGACTTTCAAACTTGGAAATGTTCTTCTATCTGGCAGGTTATGTACGTGTCTAGTTGACTGAGCATTCTGAAGCAGGCCTAGTGATCTGTGTGTCACCCACTCATTTAAAAATATTCCCTGCAGTAAACGTCAGTATTTCAGTGGATAAACTAAAAATGAGTTTGCATGGTCTTACTGATGTTGATGCAAACAGAAATGTGAACCAGTGGAAGATTAGGCGATGCCGACATCTCTTGTGGACTTAAAGACAGGAGAATTACATGTGTGGGTGTGTGGATTGGTGTCCAGGATAGGAGGAAGAAGAATATTTTACAAGCTGCAAAAAGTTAGATCACAGAAAAACAAGATCATTTTAGGTTGTCAAATCAGCGCTACGAGCAGGGACTCTCAGCAACTGTTTAGTGTGTATGTGTTTGGAATGGCAGCTGGTGACTGTGTAGGGCATTGATTTCTTGTGCATTTTTTTCCTTTGAGAAATTACCTCCATTGTTAAGACAGGAAGAGGGCTTTTGGGCCAGTGTGCTGGTGTTGGCTGGGACAAAGTCAATTTTTCTTCATAGTAGTTGGTGTGTGGCTATGTTTTTAACTTGTGCTAGAAAGTGTTGTGTTCGTTATTGCTGTGCAGTGCTTACACAGCGTCAAGGCCTTTTTCTGAATCCTCTGGAGAATCTGGGTTATTCATGGAAGTTTTGTTATGGATATGCAGATTTTCTGCTTATCATTCTCTCAGATGTTTGTTAAGCCACGCTAATAATGCTCTTATTTATGGTTTAAGACGGCTGATGGAAATGCGATCACTTGAAATTTTGGCCTCAATCTTCAATATGTTTCAAATGTGAGAATATTCATTTCAGGGGGGGGACAGGATGTATTTACATAATTCCTTTATGGTTTTTTGTTCAACACAGAGATCCTCTCCTTCTCCGTTCTCATTGAAGTAAATACCTGCTTTGGAAATGCAGCTCATGTGTTACTATTCTTGCTGTTCACTTAACTTTTTTGCATGAGTTGAAAATACCAGTGGTAATTTGCTTTATCACACTCCTGATAATTGTGGGACTGAAAAAAAGACCACAGGAATTTCTCCCACCTTTAGAAAGTATTTACAAATGCAGTATAAAAACCTGCTGGCCATATTTGATCTTTTCTTTTACATAGAACTTTATTAAGTCTATACTTTGGAATAAATTTTACCTAGCAAGCTTTCAGCTCAATTGCAGCAATTGTTTTTCAGCAGGCTAATTTTTCTGTAAGATTAGACAAGGAAAATAATCACTTAGAAAAACGAGTTTTCCACATACTTACGCAGCACTCGCATGGCTGGTTTCATCTTGAGAAATTCTGGATTGACTCCATCTTTGTTCAGTGAATTTATGAGAAGCTTAATCTTTCAAGACAAGAAACTAATGTAGACCATTAAATTACAAAATGACCCTTCAAAAATCAGAGCAAGGTCCTTCAGGCCAAATCACTTTCAAAGCATTAGGGTCTATTGTGTTCTTTGTATGCTGCATTATCTATAGATTAGATTATCTTGGACAGTTCCAAAACTCACAGGTTTCCTTTAGCAGTAAGTTGTTGCAGTAAATTGTGAGGAAGTCACAAAGTAAGGAGGAATACAGAGATACAATCTGAGCAGTTAAAAAAAGATGGACAATGCCATCCTTCTGGGAAAATTCTTGGAAGCAACCAGACAATATAGACAGAAAGTGTGGTTTGGGGAACTGGGAGTAGAGAAAGACTTAGGGTTTGTAGAAGGACAAAGCAGTCAATTCTTTGTAAAAGCTTTCTGTGTGATCTCCCACTTACCTTTATTAATTTTGAGCTAAATACAGATTTTTTCTCCTGTGATTCCCTGATGCTGACAAACACAAGTGTATCCCTCTTCCAGAAAGTAAGAAGGAAAATTAATGAGCCTTAGAAACAGCAGGTAGCTGTTCTCCTAGAAGACAGGCTTAAAAAGAGTGCAGTGAAACTGCTGAATGATTGTCTGTCAGATATGTTTCTCTGCTCCTAAGTGTCAGAGTCCAACACTCTCTGACCAGATTCTTTTAGGTATTCCATGTGTGGAGGGTGTAATGTTTACTATCAAATTTACTCATCTGAAGCTATTTGATGGTAGATGTGATTTACAATTTAGCAGAAAGATACAAAATGTACAGAAAACACAACAGAAATGTGAGTTACACTTAACAAAATACAGCAATTGCAACGCACGGTTCAACCACAATAGCACAGTGATTCCCATTATTGTCTCTGTAATTTGCTCACCATCAGGATGCTGGGTACTGTCAGTCACTGGGAACAAATACAGTGAGAGACACCAGCTCAAGCGCATGGCTGTCTTCAAAATTCTTTTGGTCGTTGTTTAGTTTAAATACTCTGTGTTGGGCTGACCCATGTATTCAGTCCCCTCCTGCTGGTCTGGCAAACTCTGGGAGACATTCACACTCTCTCAGTGAACTCAAGGGGAAACATTTACCCCACCAGTTGATCCAAGCAGTGGCTGATACCTCTTCATGTAAAACAAAGACCACTCTCCAGTGGTCCCCTTTGTGTTCAGATAAAGTCAGCTTTCTTTGCAAGGGCTGTGGCCAGTCACACCCTGCATTATTCCCTGAGCTTCATGGGCACAACACTCTTGCCCATCTCCATTGAACCTTCTTCCATTTTAGAGGTTTATCGGTCAGTCACAACAAGACCAGGCTAGTGAGTGACAGAGCACTTTGGGGGTAACATCCTGCTACTCCTCTGCAGAGCTTGATGGGGATATTGCAGAGATCCTGAGGCCAGATGGCTGAAGAGAGAAGACTGAGATGGGAATTGCTATGGTAACAAGATTGTGTCAAAAATTTTAAGGAGAAAGCTGTAGCAAAGAGCTGTCTATGGACGCTGGCAACCAGCCTGGGAAATAGTCAGTGAAAGCTGAGCCAAAATCCAAGAGGAATGGACCAAAAGGAACACAGAATGAAAAGTCATGCATGGGCAGAAAAGAGGTCTGCAGCTTTGCTCCTGCTGCAGTTGCCCTAGGAGTTAATGGGAAGCACAGGCTGTGAAAAGAGTCATGGTGTGATAAGGAACATAGACTAAAGCTGGCGAAAGCTCTGTTCCTTACCTGCTTTGACAGCAGCTGTGACATTTGGAATTGGCCATCCCCAGCCTACTGTTCAGCTGCACCCTCTACTGTTACGGACTTTTTCAGCTGGCATATATCTCAAGAACTGCCATCACAAAGATGCTCGCATTGTTGTTTCTAATTTCTGCCAACCTTCATCATATCTTTCTTCACATGCACGGGTGATTTGTGCTTGTCTAAGAGCCCATGTGCTCTGCGGTACATTTGAAAGTCTGCTTGATATAGCAAAAAACAGCTGGATTAATTGCCTTTGCTAATTTCCACCAGAAGTTCCTCTAAAAGGGAAGTGATTGCTTGTTTTTGTTTAAATGTTTCAAGGCTGGGAGCCGTTTACCTAATTAGTTTGCAAGCTGCCCACAGTTTGCCCCAGATTATGAGACCCTGGCACAGGATCTCTGTGAGATCTCACCTGAAATGGTGCTTTAGTCAATGTTGCACAGATTCGCTAAAGCCTTTCATTATGCTTGTCTCTCAGTTGTTTCTTAAATCTATACAATTTGGAGATTTTTGTTTTTATAAAAAGACAGGATGAGAAGATCAAAACCGTGATGATAAGGAAAGGAACTGCTAATCAAAACGAGATGAGAGAATACAACATCCCCAAGACCACGAGATAAAGGAGACTCCTCGAACCCCTAAAGGACTCTTTAGCTAATTATAATAAGAGACGGGGCTAGGCGGGGCTTGGAGATGCATATGAAAGAATGTATTGTGAAAACTTGATGGATATGCAACATTTTGGGGAATAAATAGAGGGACAGGTTTTGTGGAAAGGTACGCCTGTTGGTAGAGCAGATGCTCCCCTCGCGTCCAGCGCTGCTTGCTTATTCTCCACCTACGAACAAAATAAAATCTTAACTTTTTTTTTTTTAGCTGCGAAAGTGCCTTCATTGATAACACTACGACCTGATAAACTCCAGAAAGCTATGTAGAGCTTGTTTGCTCTGGGAATCAGTAGGCAGGACTGTGTCTCTGATTTGACTGGATGTGTGGGATGTCCCATAGGATAATGAGAGATGGTTTGGTTTACCATCCTAAGTGAGTAACTCATAATTCTACTGCTATTTTTAAACAGGTCTGACCAATATTGTTCTTATCTCCCCAGTATCCAATTGAGGATTTTAGAGAGAGCATATAGAAAAAGCTACATCAATTAAAATTTAATCATTTTTTTCCCAATTAATATTTTGTCATGGCTGATGAAAACTCTGCCACAGAATGCTGCTCTAGTTTTTATCATCAAATGCTTTGCTCAATCATTCTGTCAGCATCTCAGGAGTCCTCAGGTGGTGGGTGCAAGTACACCTTCTCTTTGCTTATTCACCTCTTATAGACAGAGGCAACACCTTGCTTGGCACTTTTGCTGCTTTGTTGTAAGAGCAAGACTGAGTCCATTGTTAGACTCAGCAGGGGTTCAATGTCTGTCCTTGATGGCCTTCCTGAGTCCATTGTTAGACTTAGCAGGGGTTTGATGTCCATCGTTGATGGCCTTACTCAGCAGGGGTTTTGCCAGTCCATGGAGTAAGGCCTTCGATGGTGTCGCCTTATCAGAACCTTGTCCGAGTCCATTGTTAGTAAGGCCTTTGGTGCATTCCTGGCCATCCTCTTATCTACAACTGGAATGTTTTGAGACACCACGAGTCGTGGCTCGGACAGTCAATTTGCAGTCTCTGCAAAAGGGCACGAATGACTAGTCCTCCACACCTGGCACAGTGTTGAAACCTTCCCATGTGTCTGGTCCCTGGATCCCAGGGAGAAGAGCTCAGCACCTCCCTCTCCATGTCCCCTCCTCAGGAAGCTGTAGAGAGCAATGAGTTCACCCCTTAGCCTCCTTTTCTCCAAACTAGACAAGCCCAAACTCCTTAGCCTCTCCTCACAGGACATGCCCTCCAGCCCCGTCACCAGATTTTTGCTCTGCTCTGGACACATTCAAGGCCCTTCACATCCCTCCTGAAAGGTGGGTCCCAGGACAGCACAAAGCACTCAGGGTGAGGTCTCACCAACAGTTAATCCAGCAGGATAAACCCCTCTCCTGACCAGCTGCTTGTGCTGTGTTTGATTCCCCAGGATGGGGTTTGCCCTCTGGGCCCCAGGGCACTGCTGGCTCCTGCTGAGCTGCTGCCAACCAGCACCCCCCAACCCCTCTCTACAGGGCTGCTCCCCAGCCCTTCCTCTCCCAATTAATTCTTGTGCTCAGTACTAGTCCAACCCAGGTGCAGCATCCTTCATTTGTTCTTGAAATCTTGCTTTTCACAGAATCACAGAATGTTAGAGATTGAAAGGGACCTCGAAAGATCATCTAGTCCAATCCCCCTGCCAGAGCAGGACACCTAGATCAGATCACACAGGAACGCTTTTGTTCTTGTGTTCTTGACTATGTCATGCTGTCGTGGTTTATAAAGCCACAGGAACAGTTTTTGTTAAACACCTGGTGGGCTGAGGCAGGTTTCACTCACCACTTAAGGTCACGGGCAAGAAACCAACACGACTTGGGAAGAACAAAAAAATCACCAATTAAATTTATTAACTATATGCAACAAGAAACAAGATACTGAGAGAAAGAAACCACATCT
>NW_010109227.1:0-21319 GCF_000699245.1 Pterocles gutturalis
GAAAATTTATAAGAAAATTTATAAGAAAAAGGCAGGTAAACATGAAGTGATTTATTTACTTTTAAAAATTTTCTTTCAGATGTGTTTTGAAAATTATTTAGGCTCAACCAAAAGTTATGGGTTTGATACACAAGATACATTATAGAAGTCCTATCATAAATGGCCTTTAAATAGCCAGACTACACGATTGGAACCACCTGTTCTGGTCTCGGAACATACATTTTTTGATTTCTGAAAGAAGAATTGTATTTAAAAAACAGATCAGTATTTACTAAACAGAAAATTAAGTGAAACATTATATAAAAATTGTGTTAGGAAGCTCTAAGTTCAGTGTTAGCAACTTTGTATGAACAGGGCTACATACAGCGTTTAGCATGGCCCTTGGCAGCAAGTGATTCAGAGACTACAAACTCCTGTGGGTAAGGAACTGCCTAAGATTTCTAAAGCATGTTTAAATATCCTAAATTATATCAGATTCAGAAATAACAACATTAGATTAATTTAAATTCAAGTAACACTTTGGTGACTTACTTCAGCATAAGTGCTGACAAATAATTCTATAAAATAATACAACATAACTAAATAGATCTCTGGAAACACAGATTTCCAAAGACATCCTTTTCAATAGATAGGGGAACAGATATCACTCATCAGAATGAGACATGGTTATAAGTTTATTTAAAACACCACAGGACATACAGAAGAAGTTGAGTTTTTGTTCACTTTGTGAAAAAATAGTTTTCCACAGAAAGTGCAACATTCAACTTTACCTCTTTAAAGAAGTCAATTTTCTAAAGGAGGAAGAAGAGGAGGAATGTGGCAGTTTTTCAACCTGGGATGCATTTGTCAAGCCTTCAAATACTGCCCTGTTTTCTGAAATGTGAAAAGAAACTCTGATGATCACAAAATAAGGAGAAATATCGTTAAAGTAAACACTAATGTATGTATTTTTTGACCTTACCAATTGAAGTCTGAAATCCACTAAAGCATATTTGGGTCCTTCTGTAACAAAGCAACTGTTGTGAATTTTCTAAATTCAACTGGTTTTTTTTGTTTTGTTGGGTTTTTTTAAGTCCGCATATAGCTGTTTGTCAAACAAGTCAACCCACATAATGTTAAAAACTGAGCTTGTGCTGAGGTCAAAATTTCCATATAGTTTGATATTATAGTTAAGCCCATCTTGTGGCTAGCTACCATGAAAAAGGAAAAGTCAACCTTCCCCTCCAGGATGCCACATACTTCTGTCCCAATGTTTGTGCCATGCACAGACCTTCAAGAAAGCCCTGTTTGAGGACTTCTTCCAGTGTAAGGCAGCTTCAGAATCAAAGACATGGCTGCTTTCCTAGGCAGCAGGTATCTTGAGAACTGCTGAAGCACAGAGCTTATGCTGTACCCTTTAAGAACAATGCCAGAAACAAAATCCAGTGCACAATGTTTTCTTACATGTGGTAGAATAAAATTTTAACAGTCCTAGTTTGAAAAAGCAAAGAATTTTTGTTAAGGTTGTATGTGTTACTCTCCAAAGGATTAGAATACGGAGAGTCTACCACAGGAATCTTGTGCTTATTCATCCCTGAAGAAAAGGACACTGTATAGTGCTTTTTGTGTATTTGTTAGGAGAATAAAATTTACACAATAGATCTTTTGGGGCCACCTCTACTGTACAATTTATCAATTCTCATTCAATGAAAATTCCACACGCAGCTTTGTGTGGCTGCTTATATAAATACAGCTAGTTGTTCTGACACTTTCAGAACATTTTTGACAAGGTGTACATTAAAGACAAATAATACAAACTATATTCCAGGAGGAAAAGCACCTTATCTTTGTGTCACTCTGGCACATTTATAGAAAAATACAAACACAAAATATCCATTTATCCAATGCTACATTTACATCCTTCCTGGAAGGCTTTTTCAAATGTTAAAGCTTGCTTTGCTAATGTGACTTAAAAAGGACATACATACGTAGCTCTGTGGTATCAATATAGAAGTAGCCCACACTTATTCCAGCTTGGATTACTCTACTAGATCAGCTTTAGGACAAATAATCTCTCCCTTTACAAGTTATCTGTCTGGATATCAAAAATGTTTTCAAGTACTTGTACAGGCAGGGAAGATAGTCAGTTCATGTATTTACAGTACACTAACTCTGTGCTGACTCCCTACACAAACACTTAAAGCACAGCGAGCATCTTATCTCCGTGCCTAGGGCCTCTCCACTACGCCCACCCAGCAAGCCGCCCCATCGGAGCGGAGAGCGCTGCCCCATTCTGCACCACACCACCCAGGCTGCACCTGACACACTTTGCCACTTTTGCTAGAGAGCAACACAAGCATAACAGCTGTGTGACCTGTCTCAGCCTGAAACGCAGACAGTACTATGGGATTTCACATGAACATCTGTAAAGCACACCTCATGCTTACACTCGCTCCTTGGTTTGCTGTATCTTTGGGGGGAAAAACAAAAATTAAATAATATATCAAGCACAATGGGGTGTGTCTTTAAAATAAACTGGTTCAACTGCATTAAATTCTGTGCATATTTATTCAAAATTGAAGTGGCCTGAACTAAGAGTATTGAATTTCATTTCCAGAGTATTCATGTCTCTCCAAAAGCAAACAAAATACAGGGAATATAAGAGATTTCTCACATTTATTTTAAAAAGACTACATTATTTTTTTTTCCCCACTATGGCTCAGAGGTTCTTACAATATGCAGGAACTATAATAACTAAGCAGAAATGCAGTTATTAGTAATAATTAAATATACTGAAGTATTTTTACATATGGACTGGTTGTTAAGATTCCTTAAATACTGAACAAGCAAGCAAGTCTAAACTCACTCTAAAGCATAGAACAGAAAATTTCTAGTTGGGAACACAATCACTCAATGTTAAAATCAAATCTAAAAATCGATTACTGAAAGGCTTCCCAAAAAAAGCACTTAAAATAATAACAAAGTTTTCCCCTAAACTTACTCATTTGGCATACAGTGGCAGAATATGAGGCATAAGGCTGCTAAATCATTAGACCTGGAATCTTTACACTTAATATTAAAGCTACAATACTCTGTCCTTAAAGGAAGTCACAGTCTTGCATTGTGCATCTGTCAATTACAGTTGAGATCTAAATAGAATCTGACCAAGCAAAAGCACTCTCCTAGCTCATGCTATGCATACAAATAAAAAAGTAGGAGACCATGGGTTAACTCCTGATGTTAACACATGAGCTGCCTAGACATTTAAGAACTTAACTTTCATCGGGATATATGAGATAGCACTTCACAACTTTGACTCTCCAGATGCACTTGTGACAACAGTTTGGGGAGGATCAGGGCAGTTATAAAATATGTGTAAATCAAGAGACAATGAAAATATAGTTACCAACAGACTGAAATACCATATTATACTTAAATTACAATCTTTTTATTTGCTTACCTAGAAATAGGCTCCCATTTTAAAATCTTTTATATAATTCACCATTCTCTACCATTGTCTTTGAAAATATCAAAGTCTGAAATAAAGCTTATTACAGTAATATAGCATGGAAACAATGAAACGTAAAACTCTGGTAACTGCCTGAGAACTTTTGACTTCTACAGTAATAGACATGAAAAAGGGTTTAACCAACTTCTCTCAGAGAGAACATTTTTCACTTACATTTAGAGTAAAAACATTCTGACTAAATACATTATTATTTCCTAGTCTATAAACCACTAACCAAGATCAATTTGCAACAACAAAATGATCACCCAAATAATCAGAGCCAACAGCACTTGCTATACAGATATACCAACTATTACAGTGAGGATTAAGGATTAAAAAAAAGTGATACCACTTAGACATTAATAAATGCTCACATCTAAGAAGATATGACTATTCAAGTATGCAGAGGTTCTTTTGCTGTTGGTTTGTATTTTATTTGGGGGTTTTGTTTGTTTTAAAGAAGCCAGGACTTTACACTGGCTTCAAAATATATGGAGGCAGTTTCATAAACAGGACATGCACTTCAAGAACGAGTCCATTTTTTTTGCCATTATATACTAGATGTCATGATGTATATAAAGTAATTGAGTCCTAGCTGCATGAACAACAATATTTTATATTTTCACCTCAAAGGCAAGACAAGACAAGAATATTTTGCAATTAAAGCCTGGACTGTCTCAACAAAAAGAACAAAGCTTCAAGCTGCATGATCTCTTTCCAATGCCACTCATGCAAGAGAACATTACTGACTGACAACAGGTCTACAAGAACAGAAAATACAATTATCAATATAGCTTTTTCTTCCAAGTTACATATACACTCCTCTCACATCTATAATCCATTACCAAACACTGAAAGAAGTATATTTAAAGAAAGATTTTTCCATGCTACTTCTGTAAAAAAAGTAGCATGTAAAGCATCAAGAATACATCCTTATTCTGAACAAAATGTACATTCAATACCTTTGATCCAGAACGTTCACAGCTCCATAAGAGCACTTTCATTTAATATAATTAGCACTCTGGGAAGCAGAATAGAGAAAAGACAACATGAGATGAAGCTGTCAGAACGACATAGGAAACATGCTTCCCCATCACACACACACTTTAACAAGACTGGTGAACTCTGGAGAAAGGAAACTGGGCAGCATGTTGACAAATGCAGGTAACAAAAAAACAATCTGAGCTTCTCATTACAAGTTATTCCTGAATGCAGAGGTTTAAAAGACTGAATGGAAAAAGACTGGATAATACATTCAACAACTTAATGAAAACATCTGCTCAGGAATGTATTAGCAGCCAGAAGAAAAATCAAGATGTTTGGCCATACAGAAGTGGTACAAAGTAAACCTGAAAACATTTAAAGTAGAGCATACAAAATTGATAATGTGCTCTTATTTTAAATACTGGCCTATGTTTGATTAAAGCAACCTAAAAAGAAGTTACGCATAAGGCAGAAAACTGGTTAAGAAGCAGTTAATGAGAAAGATTGTGAAAAATAACTTTTAACCTGGATATGGGAAAAATTTTAAAAATTCAAAGAAAAAAAGAACTCTGTATCTTAGAAGCACATGAAATTAAGTGCTAGAGAAGGTAGAATGGATTTTTTTGTCACAGAGTAATACAAAATAAAACACTAAAATGTAACAAGGTAGAAATGTTAGACTTGCTAACAGTATACTGTTTCTCATACTGTAAGAGTCGGACTCTATCATAAAACATCATGAGGGCAATAAGTAGATATTTTAGATAAACATTGTAACACCTGTTTTACATAATTACTTCTTTTGTAGAACAAGAATAAAGTAGAAAACTTCGTGGTATAAGCTAGCATTTAACCGATACGCTTTACAAAAAACTTCTAGGAGCATCTCCTTCCTTAATTGCTCAGTATACAAGTGTATACAGCTTCATACAGCTACTGTCAAGTTATATGTTAGACTATATTAAATAGCCATGGTATGGTCCGATTTCCACACTGGAAAAGGGATTGACTCTCAGGCTAATCTTATCCCAAGAGAAAATAAGACCAGCCTTGGAAATGTTCAATTTCAGTAGATTACTTCTTGCACTTATTTAAAAGTACTTGTATTATAATATATGTTTCTTATAATAAATACCATAGTGATTCCCTTCTGTCCATCTACATAAATATTCTATCACCATCACTCTTAATAAACATATATGTTGCCATTTTGGTAAGGACATTAAAAAAAAATAAATTAAAAAACTGTTATCCTCAACAAATCAGAGCTACAACTGCAAGTCGGCATTAGAAACAGGTACAATCAATCTGTCAGAACTCTGTTGGCCACACAGCTCCACAGCACAGAGGAACAGAAACTTCTACAAGGTACAAAACTGACAAAGGCAGAAAGAAAGAAAACATTCTTTAGACAGTTATTAATTTAAATCATCAGCTCAAGCATTCTTCTTTAATAGAAAGAAAGCCCTCTTCCAGCTCCAGTTCTTAGCTAATTTAATTGCAACCTTAAGCAGACAGACACGCATTCCAACTTTAGAATATGTCAGCATTTATATTTTAAAGTTGGACTTAGGTTGCCAGCCTTATTAGACAAGCCTTAGTCATGCAAAACAACTCAGATAAGACATTTCTTGCCTGCCCACTCTGACTCACTAGTAATAACTAGGCTAAAATCTTTCTTTTTGGATACAAGCAACAAAGAAAATTATGTGAAAATGATGGGAGAAAGCCTTGCCACAGTGAAGTCAAAGATGATTGACAATACTCTTGTAAATTTTCATGGTACCATACTTGCACAGCGAGCTCTATTTCTTATCAAAAAGGTCACATCAATTTCAGCTGCTGCCAGAAAAGGAGTCAAGAGAAGACACAGCCCATCTGTTCCAAAAAGCCTCCTCTAAGTCATCTTAAGGCCTAAACTATCTTCTGTGCCTTTTCAAGCACCCAAAAGCTCAGCTGCCAAACCTTCTCTCGTTCTACAATGACTACAGTGAAACTGTGCTTTGCAGATACAAAATTGGTGAAGACAAGCAATTAGGGCAGTGTGAATGAAAATACAACACTGAAAATAGACACTTTACAACACAGTTTTTAAAATTATTTTAAAGCTGACGTTTTCATTGTATTGCACAGAGTGATTGTAGACAGCTACTGAAGTCAAACGACTCTAGAGAAAAATGTAAGTCCTGTTTGCCTCACAGAGTCCAAAAACCTGAATAAAAGACAATTGTACACTTGTAGCTAAATCCCTCTCTTAGGAGTTCTAGCAGTGAATGAAGCAGAAAAGAGAAGAGTTAAGATGATCGAGAATGTGGAAGGAGACATTTACCTCTGTATATGAAGAAAGTACTCCTCTACTTTATTTACAGGATTTGGGAAACAATAATATAAGAAAGAAATGATCCTGCAGCTTTAAATACAGCAAAACACATGTTAATTATTCTATTATAAAGACTCAACACACTTAAAAATATACATACACGCACACACAGGTTAGCCATAGAAACGTTACCTTATTCTCTCGGCACCAGTTTCCTTAGAAACAACTTTGTGTAGCCATCCTACACTAAACCTAAAACATTCTCTTGGCAGGATCCTGTGTGATAACTCATCCTACGCTAAACAAGACAGGGTCATCCTCCCTTTGCATCAGTTCATATGCAATAACTCTTGCTATGCTAGTGTGTCTGCAACTCATGAATTTCTTTACTTACAAAAACATTTCAATGCAAATTACTTTCCATGTAACCCTACCCCTTCCCAAACACCTTCTTGGTGCACAGTTTTGGTTCATGAAGTAATTAGAGAAAGACCTAACTAAAGACAGAAAATGCATAGTAAAAATGGAGCCTAAAAAAGAAAAAAAAAAATTAACGGGAAAGTAACACTTGCAAAATGACAGTTAAGGGACACTCAGTGCTAAGAACTAAAAATGAACATGCACGAGCTAGGAGAAATCTTAAACAGAATTTCTGTGGGAACAAATAAAAAACAAAATTCAGAAACAAAGAACAAAAAACCACGCCACCAACAAACCATCAACACACACTTTGGAATAGGACTGCAAATGTTATGCTGAGAAAGACCACTATTTTGCCTGCAAAGGAAATAAATGCATGCTGAAACAGTTCTAGAAGTACAAACAGTAGATCCTAAGCAGCTTCCCAATTCTGAGCTGTAAAATCATCACTTGATAGAAATAAATGACTGCTATATTATGAAAATAGCCATAAAAAAAATGAAATCCTCTATCAATTCCAGACCAATAAAATATCAATACATATTTCTCACTGTAGTATCTGTTACCAACTTTAATTCACACAAACTGGGATTTAGGTTACATTTTCATTAATTAATTTACCTAACCTCCTTTCTTCTACCCTAAGTATTCTCTAGGAGATCTAACCTAAAGGATAGAATTAATCTTTCCAATCATTCTGATCTTTCCAACTTCCAGATGGTAAAGCCTTCAGCTCCAGGAAGTAAATGAAGCTGAGGTGGCAGATTTTCACTCCCCATCCATACACTTACTTACACATCCACAAACTCTTAAATGGGTAGAATCTTCAAACTTATCTGTATTTACTTTTGTCACAGGTAAAATTATTTAATATTGATAATTTTTTAATGATACAGTAAGAATACAAGGTTCCAACATAAACTTTCAAAATGTCAAAGGCCAACGAGCACTAGGATATATTCCTTTATTGCATGATACCATAAATTTCATGTGTGTGACTCAAATGCATCATTTACATTTAAGAAGTATGGTTTTCAAGGATAAAATTAATTCTGATTGATATTCTGGTCTTGCTTTTCCAATACAAATTCCCAGATTTTAAAAAGCAAACTGAACAACAAATATAGTTACATGAAACATCACTGATCTCACCACTACTGATCAAGACAACACAACTTCAGAACAGCACTGATCTCTTGCGCTTGACCTAATGGAATATACGAGGCAGTAGAGCCCTGCACACAAAACACGAAGAAGACTTAAACCACACAAAGAGGCTGCTTGCTCTTCACAAGTAAAGCAGAGTAGCATCAAGAATCCGGAAACATAAGATTTGCTTCAACTTTCATCATCAAAACTGCTCAGACCACAGCTGCCTTTACTACTTCCAATTACAGGAAACAAGTCTTCTTCCATGTCATGCATCACAGCATTATTTCAGTGTCAATCATTTTCAATCTCACACTTGTTTTATGAAAGTTAGAGATTTTAGGAACTGCAAAAAACAATCTCACAAAATGAGAAGAAAAACAGTTATTTTATATTGAGATTAGACAGACCGTACAAGTCAGAATTTTCACATGTAAGAAGTAACAAATTCCTGACCATCTTAATTCTGCACAACACAATTCATTAACAGCAACCTTAACATCAACTATCCACGTAATTGACCCAATTGATTAAAGTGACTGTGCTATAAAAATTGATGTTCATCACCAACCGTACTAACTTCACTACAATTCCTCCAGAGCAAGAAACTACATGGCCTTTGCTCAACTCTCTCCTTCACAGAAAACAGACTAAGAAGCAGTGCCTCTAAAGAAAGCACAACCCTTTTTAATCACTTTAATAGAAACTCTCATGAGATTCTGAAACACAGCTTGCTATAATTGGCATTCTGTGGCCTACCACATGGAAGTATATGCCTGTGAAATAATTGTATGAGAATTAAAACATTAGTAAACATAAACTAGTGCAACAACTAAACCACTTTCCCCTTTTGTCTTGGTATGAGTTTAATAATTAATCTTCACTGTTAAATAGTTAAACACAATCCATATTGTTTACACAGTTGTTACTCTTCTACTGTTAAACCAATATTAGAACAGAATAGAGACTGACCAGTCATATGGGAGGACTAGTTAATATTTTAGTGCAAAGTGGTTAATTTTTTATGTATTTTTTAAATAGTACAGGGCAGTAAGTTACTAACATATGTGGGGTTTTTTCTTGGGGGGAGGTGTTTGGTTGCTTTTTGTGGTTCGTGGTTTTTCAATCTGAAATTTAAAGTCTTTTTTTTCTGGGGCAAAACTTCTCATACAATCTCTTTAGAAACACATTGTAAGCCCAGCACAAATAACTTAAATCAACGAGATCTTTCATGCACTCTGTCAGGCAAGACTTTCCACAATACTTTTCATTTATCTAAACTATAAATCAGGGGGTTTTGTGTGGGGTTTTTTGTTTGTTTGTTTTTTTAAAAAAGCAGCCTTCCACAGATACAGGCTTGATAACTTCAACTGAAATGCACAGCCCTATTCCCCCTCCCCAAACACTGCTGAAACTAGTGCAAGAGCTAGATATTAAATGCATACTACTATTTTCATTCATATTTTCTACTTGCAGCCTGATCAAAATTAGAAGCTTTTTGTCAAATACTGCCCTAATGTACATTCAGAAAGCAGGAGTCTTTCAAGATTACTAAAAATTACAGATTTAACAGGCAGCATTGACAATCCATGCAGCTAGCTTCACGGGTACCCTTCCTCCAGTTTGTTTGGTGTGGAGGGAGGAATGGAATTTATTTATATCTGGTCAGTTTTACAGTGTCTGGATTTGCAAACATATTTTCTTGCACTCAAAAAACCAGCAGAAATTCTCATGGAGGACTCAATGTTCTAAACTTCAGCCATTTTTACATAACCTCATCGTACACAGAGAAACTCTAGGGTTTTGTTTGTAATACTAAATAATTTTCCTGATAAAAACAAACTTCAAAAGCAGTTGGTAGAGCAGCATTTTTCCTTCCCTCAAGTCTCCCGAGTAAATTTATGTTTGGAAAAAGACTAGAGATGGCCTTATATGCAAACATATCAAAGTGTTGTATTACTGCTTTTTGCAACATTAATCTTCTTCAGCAAATTCTATATATTGCATCTACTTGAAATGGAAATACATCCACATGAATTGTACTAAACATAAATAGTTTCCTTATTCTTTTACAGGTAAATCACACTGCCCATGTAGGTAACATTTATAATCTTATACTTTTTTAATTAATTATAATGGCAATACAGTAAATTCAGTTCATTCCCTTCAAACACATCATCAAAAAAATTTAATGAAAGCCTGAGTTTAATTAAACACCTGTTAGAAGTGTCACTCTTCTGTTTCCCTATGCAACTGCGCTGATAGGAATCAGTAACACTTACCAAAGTTCAAGCACCAGGCACCTGCAATTGTTAGATTATACATTTTTTGCGTAGGGAATATACCCATCTAACACCCTTCATACAGCATGCTTCACAAAACACATGCAGTCTTTCAAGGGCAACTTAGATAGAAGGTTTAGAAATGCTGAGGTTATAGGAGTGCATACAGTGGACCTGCAGAGAAAGCACTGAATAACTTCTCGAAAAATAGGGTTGATCAGGTATAAAGCCAAAACCAAAACCACCACCACCACCACAACAAAAAACAAAAACCAAACAAAAGCCAACTCACACAGTACATGTGACTACTTCAGTAGTGTGAAAACTGTTCTGAACAAAACACAAATACAGACCTAACACCCTGGTATTTGCAACTATGTGCAGATTTGCAAGTTAAGATGATTATGCAATAATTACTTATCCATGAGTAGCAGGAATTTCACACTTGTGGGAAATCCTTATGCGTTCGCCTTATCTGCCAGCTATCCAACTGGCACATTGAAAAGACTTTTGTAACCATGTTTTAGTGATTTTGTTTCCTAGTCAGTTCTGTTTCATTTGAATAATTAAAAACAAGAAATAAGATTGTATCTTCAAACATTCTCCTGCAATAAAAAAGTAAATGCTAATAAAAACCTTTTTTAATTTTCCATAGATGCAACGCATGTGCATAAACATGCAGAATTCACTTATAGCACCATTATGCTTTTCAGAAAGCTGTAACGTCTGCATTCACAGAGACACAGATAAACATCACAATCTCTTCAAAGTCAACAGACACTATTAAAGCGGAACATCCTGAGAGTTCATAGAAATTGCAATAACATAACTAGAACTGGAATTTTGCACAAAGCCTCTATACACAGAAAGAATATTTTGTCTATCAAAAGCTACCCATTGGAATATGAATTTGAAATACCTCAAAACTTGATAAAGCTGAAAACTTTTTAAATGGTGATTAAGGTTTCCTAATTAGCATGATAATATCCATTTAAGATCTGTTCCCTCCTCTCTCTCACAAGACCAAAAATTATCAAAATACGCTATCAAATACAGTCCCTGGTCAATTACAGTCATCAGGGTATCATCAGTAGAGAAGAGCAGTTTACCATCACACCCATGCATACCTCCACCAGCCAAATGTGCTAAAGTTCCTACAAAATGCTCCAGTAAAATGACAAGCAGCAGCGCTGAAGCAGCTCTTTACTAGCAGCTGGCAAAAAAACAACCAAAAAACCAACACTCTAACTCCTCCACTGACCAACAGATCATTTGATGTATGCTTCAGAAAGCTTTAAAATCTTAATTTATTAGATGAAATTAACATCTAGAGGCATCCTCCTCTTTACTTAAGTTTCCTTGAACTTCCTTCTACTTTTCTGACATTGAGCACAGTGTTCTGTCTTTAGCATGGACCAACACCTGCAAGTCTGAGAAAAAGGGCACAGAGGAAATAAAAAACTACTTTAGAACATTTGGTTAATTATATGTTGCCAAATAAAGTAAAGGAGAGAGGGAACGACAACACAAAACACCCCGTGACAATCAGCACAATACTTGATTACACAATTTCAGCAGCAGCAATGCCAATTAGTATTGGCCACTGACCCCTAACTCAGCCTGGAATCCATCTGGAGACCTTAACCCGATTAGGACTTAGTGCACAACAAACGGGAAATCCCACTGTTACACATTTATTTTTCTGCCTTAGCATCATGAGTTTTACACAATTTAACTATCGAACTAGCTAAAAAAAAGGGTAAAAAAACAAAGTTAATGTCTAAACATCATTATGGAATTTATTAGAGTATCTCCAAACATTTTCCTAAAAGTTCCAGAGTTTAAGTTTGGGCTAACTTGGCAAGTTAAAAACTTGACATAAAATGCTAACATTTTAATTTCAACTAAAAAGGAAAATTAGTGCAGCAGTTTTAGTTTTGCCATGTAAACTGCAAAAACTATCTGCTAAAGACCATGGTAGACCTGTAGCTAACTGAAAGGATTTAACCTATAAAGAGGAAAAAAGCAAAGCATGCACTGTCTCGCAGAGTTTAGTGCAGGGATTCCTGGAACACAAGTTATGTGTAACGCAGCTGCCAATTTAATGATTTAAACACCCAGATGCCTCAAAAACAATTTTCTATGGCTGAAGTGACTGTAACAATCCAACAGAGTTTCATTTCTGTATGTACAAAGAATGACTGCATACATATTTTCACCATTGATGCAGAAAAAGTACACATTCGGTGATGGTAGCAGTTATTCTTGCTAGGACTACTATACATCTTAAAGGACTACAATGCATATTCCAAGTCCACTCATCACCTGCACAAGCAAAAGGGCATCTCAGTTATTTCTGCAATTGGTCCTTTGGCGACTCATGGACAACAAGCTGTGCCTAAACTGTCCACATTCCAGCAATCAGCTGGACAGACTGGGCAAGTAATTTTAAAATTTTTATTTCCTCTCTCAAGTTGAACACTGATTATGGTGAAGAGAAAGAAAATGTTGTTCTCTCCTCCCCCAAAACAAACAAAAAGAAAGCGAGGAAGTTCTTTTATTCCACAGATAAAGAGAGGCTTCTCAAACCCACCTGGTGTTTTCAGTAACCTGGGTGAAGCTGAAGAGTCATAGCACATGAAACTAGCCTTGGCAGGAGCACAGAGCTACACAAACAGAAAAGGTACTAGCCTGCCACTAGCCATCCTGTTCACTGGAGAATTATGAAATGCATGTGACAGTTACGATTTAAAAGAAGGGTTGCTGTCACAGAATGTCTATGTAAATAAACAGCACATAAATACAGCTTATGAATGGTTAGCTTAAATTAGTTCAGTATTTTAGGTATTTCTTTTCTACTTTCATTCAACTTAGCCTCCAGCCCAGGAGTCCCATCTCTATTTGTATTTCTATAGGTAACACTTAACTGTTTCAGAGATTTTCATTAAGATCCTGCTACTCTGACATGGCAAGATTTGCGCTGCAATCTGCTGCAGTTCATTAACATGAATTAAACTATCAGAATGGCTCCCATGAAGTCTGATAAAAACAGCACTTCATTCTGCGATCTTCCCAAGAAATTACCACAAATATGCTTTAATAACTTCCAGAAACTTAGGGATGTTCTATCCAAAACTATTTCAAAGATGCAACATTGAAGAGAGACCATCAGGTATCATGGTTTGTCAGTTACATAATTATCAAACAGAATGGACACACAATTAACAATCTAGAAGCAGCTTTGGAAGCTCAGCAATTTTGTCTAGGCCTGTTCTATGCTAAGAACAAGAAACAAGAAGCTTAAAAAAAAAAATCATCCACGCACATAAGGAACTAGTCATTTTTCCATTCTACATTTAAACCCCCCTCACTCTCCTCTGTGTCTGTATTTAGCTCACGTCTCTATGCTGTTCCAGCTCAACCGAACATCTTAAAACAGGCAATGGAAAGTTCTCCACTGTTACACACAGAGAAATATGAGCTTTTGCTAGGATAAATCCTTCATCAGCATGTCTTATATTTCTATGTAAAAGGGCACATTACTATTACTTAAACTCCTCAGTCACTTCTTATGTAATTACACTACAGTAAACGGACTTTAACCAATCACCTGTCTATCCCACTGCTCTAATTAAAATATTAAGAGTCTGAAAAGATGTTAACACCCCCTCCTCCTCTTATACTATTACTGTCATACAAAGAAAGACTTGTACTATCAAGACTGTGTTCTAACTACAAACACACACATTATTTTTGTCTACTGAAGTTCAGTTTTACATATTTTAGCAAAGCAAAAGGGTTACAACAGAAGCCTGGAAATTCACACTCGAACATTAATTCTGCAGAAGTAAATATAAATTTTAGCATTAACTTCAAGTGTGCTAGAAGCATGAAGAATTTTCATCTGCAAAATCTGGATAGAGAGTATCCACACTTACCAAGTGATCTGACGTCTTTTGGTAAGTTACGTGCAGATACTAAAGACCAGTACAACAACCATTCTAAGTAGGAAGCTTTTTTTAATTTTTATTTTAAACTGCATGTGTGTTTCCAACCATAAAGCATGAGGGACAAGCGTCATATGCAGAAGCATCAAGTACTTTTTTTAAAAAGTATACCCCTAACCCGGAGTAATAAAGAGGTATCAAAACTCAAAGTTGAACATTTAGATGTTCTTTCTCTGCCCTACTCTGATGGCATGCACTAGGATGGTTGATAAATTGCTCCACCCCCTCCATAACTAAGTTTACATAGGAGCCTCCTTTTTTCTGGAACATGTCACAGCTAAAAGATTATTGACCCTCCTATGTTCAGCCATCATGATGTTGCTATCACATTGTCTAAAGCAGATGGTAGAATTACCAGTGTAGCTTACACATTGGACACACTGGTCACAAGACATCAGATCTTCACAAAGTTCATGTTTAAAAAAATTCTAAAAAAATAATAATTTCTAGCTAATTCATTTTCACATGCACGAAATATAGTATTTAAATTTACAGAGACGAGCTAACTTAAGCTATTTCTAAAACAAAATCTGCTACACTTATGACCATGTGTCTCCAAAGTCTTGTGCTCAGGATATTTAGGAAAGTTGCTTGAATAGTTACTGTGAGCTTCTTCAGAATGTTTTCTAAATCAAGTTTTCTACCTCGTGGCCCTATTCCAAATCAGAACAGAAGAAGGCAGGCAGAGGGGCTGCTCTCCAACCCTTCCTAAAGCTCAAGATATTCTCAAACCTAAAGGACACAGAAAGGACAAAGAAGAAAATAGGATGAGGAGATGGAAAAAAGAAACAGACACCATAACCCTCTGAAATAACCAACCTATTTGAATAAAAAGGAAATAAATGAAGCCAGGAGGGAAAAAAAGACAAGCAAATTCTACAGATATTTCACCTCATTATCTTTCAATCCAGTATCTTCTCAGTTGAACGATCATGAAAAATAAGATAATTATTCTAATCTTTCTCACTGTCTTTCCAGATAGATGTAGAATAATTCCCCCAGCCCAAATATGGGTCAAGGCAGGGCACAAAAGGGGAAGAAGACTCTAAATACAACTACATTTTGAAGTTCATAATCTAGTGAGCATAGAGAATAGAAATAGAAAAAAAAATAATCACAGAGGTATCAATATTGGCCTGTATGAATCAGTAAACTACAGTCATGCAGCCTGCAGAAATGTACATTTCAGTTGAATATAATTCAGAGGAACAGGAATGTATAACTATTTAAAGAACTCATGAACCATATATAACGCAGACACCAATATAGAAGACCTAACCTGTTCAGTCTTCTGAAGAATCACAGTAAGTAAAATAAAAACAGTAAGATTAGCTAAACTATGGAGATTACACACAAGAACATAAGACTTAACATTTCTGGACTGCAAAATTCACTGTTAGTCAAACACCTGTATAACTTACATAGCATAAAACAAGTTGTCATTAATTACTCTGTCCTATAGGAAAAGAAAAAAAAAAAAAAGAAAAAAAAAAAACAACACAGAATATGCAGAAAGAGGGAATTCCTGGAAGAGTGTTTGAACAGGCCTGAACTGCTCCAATCATCTCCATTAAGTTCTGTGCTGAACAGTATTATGCAGCCAGGGAACGTGGCATTTTCCAAGTAACAATATTCAGTACTGAGAAAATAAATAAATAAATAAATAAATTACCACTTTGCAATAATTATTCACCTGACATTTTATTTCACTACCCTAGTGGGATCTCCTTCCAAATATGCCTGGCTCTCAATTTTAACACCAAAGGAAGTTAATAAATCTGAACCATAAAATCCATATTGGTCTAAAGAATAACACTAGGAGGTCAAGGTGGCAGACCTGACAAAGACAGTGAGCAGCAGGGGTAAGCTGGACTATCTGCAGAAGAACAGAAAACAATCAAGGAAAGACTGAAAAAGTGACTTGACAAGGATAGTTCTGCCTTTTAGAAATTGTCTGAATTGTGACTATTAATGAAATATCTATTGAAGTAGATAAGCATAAGTGATTTTTATTCCCATTAACATTTTCAAATAGAATCCATAGAATGAGAAACACAGGATTTCAGAGGAAAAGGATATCTCATGGTGACAGAGTAACGCTGCTGTGAAGTTCAGCTTAATCCTTCATCAGTTTACATAGGATCTAAATTACTCTACAGTGGCATTAAATTAAAAGATGCAAATTACTTTAAAAGTAGCTACATGGTTAGACAACTGCATTCCATGACCACATAATTTATTATTCTTAAAACACTACAAATGAACATAAATGTCACATAATAAACATCTGTAGCACACCATTTATATCTTCTTTGGCTCTAAGGGAAGCAGAACATAAAAAAGCCTGTGCCCAAACTCATTATATTTGGTGGAAAAATGTAACACTAACAGAAGAATGACTAATGGCCATGCAGCAATTTTGCTTACAATACAAAACTTTTATTATTATTGATAACCTGCAGCATGTGTTGGAACAATCTGCAAACTGTGTATCATTTTACCCAGCCCCTGATCAAGGTTTATATGTTCTCTTTCCTGTGGTATTGCTAGCAATAGAGAATTTTGTTTTGCAGTAGGGTTTTACTAGATAACTATATCTTATTTCACTAGAAAACTACATCTTATTTCACTAGAAATGCCCTTCTACCTCTTGACCTTATATTTCAAGTTTAGAAACTAAAGTCGGAATTCTATACAAAAAAGGAGACCAATTGAGTCCCTCTACAAGTCTGTCCTGTGACTAAAGTAAAAAAAAAAAAAAAAAAAAAGACATTTTAAATTATTTGTCTTGTTATTAGAAGCATGAAATACCCAAGGCAAAGGTGCAGAGAAAAAAAAAAAATCAACCAGGTGGCTATTTTATCTATAGTTACAATACAAGCATATACTCAGAATACTTTCTTACTCTCAAAAAAAAACTTTGCACCTATCTGGACACATACTGAAATATAAGAAATTCCACTTAAAGATAAGAAAAAACTTCTTTAGTGTGAGGCTCTTTAAACACTGGAACAAGTTACCCAGAGAGGCCATGGAGTCTCTGTCTTTGGAGATACACAAAATCCAACTGGACAATGTGCTAAGGAACCTGCCCTCACTGGTCCTGCTTTGAGCAAATGGGTTAAACTACATTATCACCAGAGGTTCCTTTCAACCTCAATCATCCTGCAATTCCAGTTTTTAAAAATCTCTACTTTTGCCAAAGAAGACGACAAAATAAATGTTGAGGGAAAAAAAACCAGATCATTCCGATAATACCCGATACCTGCAAATCTTTCTTAAAAGTCATCATCTCTATTTTATAGTTACCTTTACAGACTACATGAAATATCTGAACAATTTACACAACTCAGAAATTAATGTTTTCTTGAACACAACTCCGCATGAATTTTTATCTACTACAAGCAAATAACTGCAAAGAAAACATTGTGGAAAACTGCATTAAATTAAATAAGTCAAGAATTACTTCTCATAACTATTCTATTTGTAAATTAAAATAACTGACTGAAGTAGCAAGTCAGACTGTAATACTGATGACTGTCTCTTCTCAGATCAATTTCCCCTGAAAAGAGTCACAGGACTTCTTCTTAAATGATCACTCCTATGTCACAGATGTCCTTCACCATGAAGTTCTCAGATGACAGGTTCAAAACAGATCAGAACAATGACTTACACAACACACAAAGTAGGGTGCTTATTGCCAGAAATCAAGTATATCCATGGAATAAAAATCCATACAACACATCCCCATGGAGAGCTGACCTAACGAATAACCCTATATGCTTACCTAGAAAAGAGTGTAACAGTAAAGCATCTGCTGTAAAATACTGCTTAGCTGTGGGAAACAAGCAGGACTTGAAACAATGGTCCTGTCACATAACAGGATTCCAGAGCTTTAGGCTTCAAGAGACAATAGCAGATAAGCCCAGTATGGTTCCTGTGAAGAATGGTTTATGGGTTGCCAAAAACAAAACAAAAAACCAAAACAAACAAAAAACCAAAACACCACAACCAAACAAACAAAAAAAAAAAAAAACCAACCACACAACAACCCTAGAAATAAACTTAAGACTATTGCTCCAGCACATCACTTCTCCATAAGAGAGGTGAAACAATGGTTTGAGACTCTGATACTATCCATAAAATATTTAGGTCTCTAATGCTGCCTGAGAAGATAATTTGCTTCCCCACCTTTCATAGCCCTTTTTTTAAAAACATCCAAAGAATCCTAAAGAAAGATCTTTTCCATCATTATTGTAATTAAAGCAGGACTGACCATTTTATTCAAGTGACAGAAGGCTTCCAATGACTTATAGATGACAACTAATATGAAGCTGGAGAACGTAATATGAAATTTAAGGGAAAAAAAAAAAAAAAACAACAAACAGATGCAGTGTTTAAGTAGTCCAAATACGTATTAAGATATTGAGACAAAAAAAGACAAAACCCCAAACAAGCCCATAAGCTTTTGTTGTCATCTCAAAACTGACAATACTTCAAGTCACTGTCAGTCACACAGCTCTCTACTCCAGAGAATCAGGAAGGGCATAACACCACACACTTCTCTCTAGCACTGAACTCTAGAGAGAATATTATATGCACAGGCAGAGAAGAGCAGTACCTATAATGTATCTCACAATCTGTTAATCGAGAACACACATCAACATAAATTTCTGGAAACATAGGCTTTTGAAAGCTATTCAAGAAAACCCTGCCGCCTTCCTCTAACCTAGACTCATAAGCAGAAAAAACATCTATCATGGCTGGAGACATGCTAACATAACTGTATCCTAGAACACTTAATCTTTTCAGTAATTATCACCACCCTGAATAGTACAAAAAACCCACAACTGAATAAACCACAAAAAATACTGTTTATTTGTACGTGGAGTCCCAATGACCTTTCCTCCCTAAAGGACATCCAGCATTTTTTTTACACAAGATGAGAATTTATTTTCTTTATTTTAGTTCCTTGTGCCTAAAATTCATTTCCTCAGACTGACACTGTAATTACAGTGAAGTTTCCTTCTCAAAAACAGGTTGTAGCAAGACTGAAAGCCCCCTTGAAATTATGCAGACTCACTTATTTGGTGAAGATACAGCTTCAAAGATCTTCCTATATTCCCAAAGCATCACACCCCTCATATTTGCAGTCTTATTTTTAAAAGAAAGAGTATGGTCCATGCTAAAAGAAAATGAAATTTAGTAAGCAAAACATTAAGCAACCTCATGGCAGAGCAAATCTATAAACTGGACACAGTTTTTCCTATCAAGAGTTTTGATGTACTTGGGTGGGGGGAAATAGCTACCCAAAATCTTGTTAAACCTTGAAAGCGATAGTGTATTTGAAGACAAATCTTGCGCAGCGTGCTCCTCTGCTACAATTATGTTTGACCACAATACATCACATAAAGTCAGTATTTTGTGATCAGAACTGAACATCCATGTTGACAGACTCAGTGATACCAGTAAAGTATGGCTTAATACATAAACAATCAAGTCATGCTTCCAAGCACCATGAAGAAAACAAAACAAAAACCCACATAAATGAAACCAGAACCTTGTATTTCTCCTTTAAAAAAACAAAAACAACGTGTCTGGTATCTAATATGTCTACAGGTCACTGAATTTTTTTTAAATGAAAATATCAACATACATGAGCAACGCCGGACTTTGAACACATACCCATTAACTTTCAGCCACAGTAAGAAACAAGAAATAGTTCACAGGTATCTGACAGAACTTCATTCTCTGTAAGACAGAGATTCAGGCACCTCACAAATAAAGAGACCTCCTGCAGTCCCACCCCACATACATTACAGAAAATCATGTGTCTGCTTTCACCCTGACACTGCATCCGCAGAGAAGAGACTGCTCTGAATCTTGCAGACTTTATCTCACAGTGAAAAACATTCAATCCTGAAAACAGACAGAGGCAGTCTGCATTAAACAGATGGCACTCTATTTAGAACAGTTTCACTGTTAATAACATGATAATGGCATTCCTCCTGGAACTCTTCTCATGTGCTCCCAATATCCCTATTAAAAAACCCTGAAACCCAGAAGCAGAATACAGGACATGAAAAAAAAAAAGGCACTACAGTCTGTCCTAAAATTCTGCCAATACCATGCTATAAACCAGTGTTTATTCTCATTCTTATAAGAGCATGAGAAATTAATACAACAGAGCTTGTATTCTGTTATAAAAAATTGCATTACTGTATAATCTACAGCTGAGGAATAATTTAAGCCTTTATAAGTCACTGACTGAGTAGTTAACTTTTACTAGTTTTTTTTTTTTTTTTTTTTTTACGATGAAGGGGACTATGTATTCAACCTTAAGAAATAAAAAATAGTTTAATTATCCAGATACTAACACAATCGACACTTCACGATTATATAGCCATGGCATGCAAAACAGCGAGATCCCCAGAGAGAGAGGTACTCAATGGCACCAAGCAACCATCTCACTCAAGAAGCAGCTGTCAAGAGAACTCTTTTCACTCACCTTTCAATGCACTTCCAGGATTTCAGGATGGCTCCCCACTTCTCCTACGGAAACAAACAGCGATGCCCTTTTAAGATGTATCCACCGAAAAGTCTGCTCCTGGTGCCAGTCAGGCTTGCGAGCACCTCCGATTTTCGCCACAGCTTCTTCCCCTGACGAGGT
>NW_010109228.1:0-16021 GCF_000699245.1 Pterocles gutturalis
ACAGGAGAGCAAGTTACCTGAGAAAGACCAAATAATGTCCACTGAACGGCTCCTTTGTGATAGAGTGAATTTTCCCCCACTATTAATTGGCAAGATGCAGCTGACATCCCACGTAATAAAACAGACTCACTAACTTATAGACAGGCATTCTACCTGGATTGGAATAAAACATTAAAGAGTTATTAAGCAATTGTGGAAAGGTAACACAGAAATATATTAAAGTCTTCTGCAAATTTCACTTGGGTGCACATTCCATAGAAGAAAGCTATAATAATTAACACTCCGTAGTGACTGTAGATTTCCCAGTACAAACCTCAAGTTATAACACTGCTATATTATAAGATAACCATGTTATGTTTTGTAAATATTCTTACTCTGATTTCAGCTATTGCAATATGTCTTTACACAAATACAGTTAAAGGGCTTACCACAAAAAGGAAGTAAAGCCTTTATAAGAACTTGGAAGAAGAAACGTGGAAGAGAAACTTTCACATTCTTTGTATATCAGGATGAAAGCTTTGTACAGCTCTCTGCACTGTAATCTTATTAATTTTTATCTTTTTTTTTAAAAAAAGAATCTCTCTCTAACCTAAACTTCTCTCTCTGCAACGCTGTTAAATCATGTTTACATAAATATTAACCACCACTTAAAATGTCATATATGGATTTGGGAAGGAAAAGATCCTTTAAATGTGAGTATGCTGTACAAATAATTTACCATGAAAGATCTTTCAATCAGAAAATGCCAATCCATTAAAACTTAGCCTTTTTTTGGAAATATACCAATAGAATGTTACAATCAAATCTATGCAGAAAGACAGAAACTGAAGTCTGATTCCATAAGTGCCAATACCTTAGCAATTAGAGCCTTATTTGATAAGAGTAAATGGTCTCAGGCAAGTGTTCTACTTACCAGTCTACTTTTTATTTTGTCCTTTTTGTTCTATGACTTAGTAATGTACACAGCAGCAGCAACATGAGAGGTCTGGGTTTTCACCTGGCACAGCAGAACAAAATTCTGAAACTCTGTTTAAAAAAAAAAATTAAAAATCATTAAATAGGAAATTCATCTTAGTAATTAGATGAACATTTGTAAACTGTTGTTCCTTATGCAACACAGAAAATTCTTTCCTTCTTTCAAAGCTTCTCAAGAGCTTGTACTTAAGCTCCAGAAAACTACAATTTATCGAAAGTTTTTTCTAACTTTGGAAGTGTGCTCCTCCAGCTAGGTACTTAATTATTTCAAAGGAATAATTTGTTTACAGCAGCAAAAAATTATTGCCCCCGGTATATGTCATACTTATTATATGAAGCTGCAACAGAAGAGAGTAACTAAAACTGTGTGAGGCATCTTCAGTATTTTTTTCATATTTACATTTCTAACATTAGGTGATTAACAGGTTTAGAAATCATCGTGAGTTGTAAAAAAGCTAGTGAAAATCAGGTGGCCTTTTGCCTCCCTCTCCGTCCAAATTTACTGTTATGACTGAAGAACGGAAATGTAGAAATCTAGGTATGACTACAAGAGATGGCCAGAATAGAAACTATCAAAAAGCAAATGAAGTTAGCAGGACCAATTTCTCTTGAGCCATCTTTTGGTGAAAGACTGGTACGGGTTACAAGCAACTGTATCACACGGTACCTTATGCATGACAGAAAGATGAAGAGATGGATAAAAGCAAAGAAGTGATCAGGATTCTTAAAGGAACTGAAATAGAAGCTGAATACCTGTGCCTGTCTCTAAAGAATTAATAATCACTTTGCAACAAAAAGTGTTCTTTTACATCGTGTCCACTTTGAACTAAGATTAGGATGAGAAAAGAGAAAAACCAGGGACATTACAAGAATGGGAAAGAACAGGAGTTTCCATAGAAAATGCAGGACAGAAAAGCCCTTTCCCCTCTGGGCATGTGTCAGGGACACACAGACAACCATTGATGTCAGGAATGGAGCCAAGTTAAGGTGAACATAGAATGGGGACACAAAAAAATGGGGCAGATAATGGCTGCCTTATGCAACCTGAGGGCTCACAGCATCAATTTCCTGCACTAGCTCAAGCTTGGCAGTTTCTATCACTACATCCTATATTTGTATATTAGCTTTTTGTATTTTTTCTCTTAACACAATCTTCACAACCTTTACATGGTCTGAGTTCCTCCTGCTGGACAAGACAATGTTTGGAACATTTCTAAAGGTAATCCTGTTACTGCATCTGCTCATTTTGTAGACAGCTGTGCCACAGACCTCCCTTTTCCAATATATATGTAGGTCAAGACAAGCAAAACTGCCTTCTCACCAGTATCTCTGCCTGAAATGTGCAGCTGTATGTAATACTTTCACCTGACACAGAATGGATTGTGGTCAATATATTTCCCTGCCTCTGAGATGTAAAAAAAAAAAATGGTTGCTCTTCATATCCTTGATAACTTTTATAACCTTGTTTTACTTTCAAATAAATTTTGTTTGCCATCTTTTCATCTCTGAGGTTGTATTTACATCCTTCAACATGAAACAGTAAACGAAAATCCTCTAGTGACCTTCTCTAAATCACTCTCATTCAATATGCTTTTACTATTCTCTTTGTTACTCCAATATAAACTGAATGAGCTTATCTTTCTGATCTCTTCTTTCAGGGAAAATCTTTCCTTCTTTAATCTTATTGATTGCCCTCTCGTGTCCTATCTGATTAACAGTAAGTGAACTGGGCATTGTGTTTAAGGCATGCCTTTGATTTACCTTGTTTGCACTGTATTTTCATTAGTTTCACTCCATTCTTTCATAATTTTAAATAATTTTGAGCCTTTTCATCTTATTTTCTAAATAATATCTTCTTAGAACAACTTGTCATCAATGTTTTGCCTCAAGTACAGTTTCATTCTCCTTTATTTGTACACAAAGCCCATGGCTTCACAAAGCAACCCTGGAGAATTACTGCTGATAGGATTGACTGATAAGGTTTTAAACCTTAATCTAAACACAAATGTATTTATGACCTGTTATTTCTTGGGGGTTTTAAGGAACATTTTAGACTCCTCAGCAAATTTGTTTTAGCAAAGCAACAAACAAAAATCAGAAAATTCAAACACATTTTGGAACCTCATTACATACTTAGTATCGTCGTAGCACATAACATGTTAAAAAATATAGTATAACACTGAAATTCATACATGAGGAGGCCACCCATTGAAACTTAGCTTTCTTAGGTGGAAGCAATAGATATTATTAAAAAACAATAATGCTTGCAGTATCAGCAAAATACATTAATATAACCTGTTGTTAATTCAAAAATGTTCATTAATGTAACTTGATTCTTGAAGGTAATTACAAGATAATCCTACCTTTCTTCTATCCTATAGTAATTCATCTGTCTATTTTTTTTGCAACTTGTCTCATCTGACTGCCTCTCCCTAGAAAACTCTGGGACCCATGAGCTTTTGTGTGGGTGCAGTGGTCAGTCAGTGCAGAGCTCACTGTCGGTCAGAGCCTAAGAGAAGATTAACAATCAGGAATTTTACTGAAAACATGACATTGAAATTTTACCATGAAAACTGAACGTGCCTGTTAATAACACAAAAAGTCTTTGAACAGTTTATTGACAGAAAAACCTTGCACTAACAGAAGCTGTCTGCCAATTTATTCCAGCAGAAGTATTGTGTCATTTTATTTATTTCTACCTTTTTCTTCTCTACTTGGTACAGCTAGAGGAAGATTAAAACATTGAGATATTGGAGAACAGAAACCAATCCAAGCACTTGGCATAAAGGAGACCTATCTCCACCTCCATCCCCTTGAAGAACACTACTGAAAAATCTTTTTCTATTCTTCTAAATTCCTTTGCCACCTTCTCTCTTTCTGAAGAGTTCATTCCCACATAAAATAATTGCTCTCTTCACTCCAGAGAAACTGCTTTTCTATATAAGCCTGGCAAACCTGAAAAACAAGGATTCCCCATCACCCATAAAATATTGAGACAGACAAAGGAAGTGCCTGAATTTTGAAATTTTTCCACACATCTTGGAACTATATAGCACAGAAAAAAAGCACTGCAGTCTGGCATTGCTTTGTTTGTAGTGCTCTGAAATACTTCAACCGATCATAAAAGAAACACTACTGTGTAACAGTTACCCAAAGCCTCTTCTCATTTTGGAAGCTGTTTAGTTTAAGCTGAAACCTTCTCCACAAGAAAACAGATTATTTCAAACCAGTTATTTGCCTGGCACAAATGAAAATAGCAAGATAAACAGACATTGTTAAATTTAATTGAGGTATTTCTATCTGCTAATACAAAAGCCAAATATGATCTCTTTGCTTATTTTTTTTGGATAGAAAAATATGCTGCGGGATGTATGAAGAAACAGACTATAAGCAAGGTTGATTTCTTTGAGGTGGAGATGGACACTGCTGCATCTATCTACCTCTGTAAATTGGCTCATATTTGTAACAGTTGGTAATGACAAATAATAACCTACACTGTCTTTTCCATAAAGTTGTTTCCAACTTAAAAAAAATCCAAATTTTACTCTTCTTCCAAAGACCAAAATTAAAACCTACTAGCGATCCAACAACTGCTTTTCTGTTTGTATGCTGAATGGTGTCCTAGACTGGAATACCACAAAGTGAGAAAATAACCAGCTTACAAAATAATGTATTATATACAACCCATGTGATCACACAGAATACTGATCATTCCTTCTTTATCCCCATTCACCCTCATACAAAAACTCTGCTTTCTCATGTGATAGTATGACTGGACTCCATTAGGAAATAAAGTCTCTTTGTTTCACTTAAGCTACGACACTACCTCAAGTCCTAGTGTCTGTTTAGCTGGCTTACTCACTTAAATAACACAGCTTGTTATACTGGATTTTTCTGGGTGAAAGGAGTAACACAGGACTAGTGTCTGGAAACCTCGTGACTTTTTCTGGGTAAAAAGCAATTCCCATAAACTGAAAGTAGTAGTGTAAAACTACAACAGCTTTTTTAGCAGCAAACAAACAAACAAAATCAGAAAAGGCTTAATTTCCTTTGGTACAGCTCATTGTTATTTTCAGATTAAAATTTGAATATTATCTTAAAAGTGAGGAGAAATTAATTTATCTTTTCACTTTCTTGCTTGAGATGCACCATTCTTGATCAAAAATAGATTTATTTTTTTTTACAGACTATATAATAAAATCCTGTCAAGACATGTTATACAGGAAATATAGAATATATAGAAAGAATACAAAAGATCAAATAAATAATTCCTGCTTGAATCATGTGGTATCACAGCTATAATTTGTTATGTTTTTGAAGTGATGTAGTATAAGATTTATTTTATTATTCATGTGGAAATTGGACTACAAGCATGCTCCTGGAGGATATATCATGCTAGAAGGAAAAAAAATTGGCTACATAATGCATGGAACAGTATTTGGAAGTATAAGCTGTGCAGTATGAACCAGAGTCAAGTCAAATCTACCCAGTTGTATTTTTCAGAGACTCAGAGCAGTTAACCCTCATCAGTTGCAGCTCATGTCTTCTGTAAAGGTTATGACAAGCTGCCATTTCAACTCCTCCAATCCCACACTGAAAACATCAAGAGCACAGCCTTTGAAAAGCCAAAAGATGAGGTGCATCAATTTGCAGCAAGCACTTAGCAGTGTCACAAGATTATATTACAAAGGAATTAATATTCCCGTTGTTTTCCTGTCCCGTCATCCAATCCCTGCTGTGTTCCACTTACAAGGAAGTTTGACCTCACTATGTAGATGGGAGAGCTACTAAACAACAGCTTTGTATTGTAGGTTCTCTAGTGAGACCTAAATACGAACTGCAATGAAGTTCTTAGCTGAAATAGTTGACATACAGAAGTTCAGATTAAGACAATAGGACTCTCCAATTCGGAGTGTGTTGTGTCAGGAACATTTTTTTTCCATTTCCCCGCACACACTCTTAGTGTTGTAGCGCTTACTAGAACTAGTGTGCTTTAGTATTTTTTTAAGTGTGTTTGTGATTGAGTGTGTGGGTGTGTGTTTGGTTTTTAAACACAGTAATAAATACAATAAATAAAAATAGTGACCTTATTTTCAAGCACTTTGATAAGAAGTGCCATATGCAGGCCAGTAATTGTTCTTCTGAGTTTGTTTTCAGAGTTGGGCTTGGTTTTGTTTGCTTTTTTTCCTTCATATTAAGGGTGACCTGTGCTACTAACAACATCTGTCCAAAAAGGAAAAAAAAAAAAAATTGCTTGATTCTTTGTGTGTAGTCAAACAAACTCACAGAACAGATTAAGGGATGACAAGGAGATGGCTCAGCCTATATTCACTGTGCAGTTCTGTAGAAAAATTTGGTGAATAATAATTTCACATTCAGAAATACAAGCTAGAAAGCCCATAGTACAGTCAAAGGCCACCACTGCTGCATTTATCAATAAATCAGAATGCACATGTCTCTGCTTTATAAACTAAATTGCTTATGGAACTGTTATTAGCCAGTTATACAGAGAAACTGTACAGAGACAGCAAGAAGCTTCTGCTTTGTAAAACAACAACAAAAAAATTGCAGCCCATGCAATAAGTATTTTCTCCATATAAGCAGAACTACTTGCCCTTCATTTATTATTTCCTTGCGCTGTTGACAAAATAAAGCAAAAAACCCCACCATCTTGGGCGTTATGTCCACAAACAGATTGACAGTGTCTTTTCACACTGCACTGTGTGGCACTACTTACTTCATGCAGAGAACAGGGTAGACAAGGAACTATCTTTATAGGCCTGCAGTACAGGTTTTCTCCATTATGGACAGGAGGCATTACTGAGCTATATTTGATATACAGTATATCTCACATGTATTTAGGGTGTATTTGGACTGTGGTAGTGAAGCAATGATTACTGGATGAACATAGATCCAGTAGTAGTATTAGGAGCCTAGGCAGTCATAGAAAAACCCCTAACAAGTTATCTTCCCCTCATGTAAATCCCAGCGCTAGGGCCAACTTAGTGTGACAATGACTCTGAAGAGCCAGCCTGTATAGCAACGTACTATATTGCTCAATTTCTGTAGCAATATTTAAACTGCAGCACAGACTAGTTTCTAAAAATTCACTCAAGCAAAGCACAAAATGCTTTCTCTTCTTCCTTCCAGTCAGATATTCTCCATTCCAGGAAAATACAAAATTTAATCTAGTTGAATAGTTTTTACCTTAGACCTAGTAACGTATTTTAAGGCTTCAGGTTTTAGTATACAGATTTTGTATGGCTTATCTGAGACAGTCTGACTTACAATTAAAAAAAACAAAAAACCAAAAAAACAACAACAACAACAAAAAAAAACAACAACACAGAAAACCAAACACAAAACCTTGTTTAAGCTATATGTAAATTCCAGGTACTTCACAAAACATTAAAATTAAATTCTGTTGGCACCAGCATTCTAATACATTTTCTATTCAAACAACTCATGCATTTGTTACTTCCAAGATACTTTCTCTAGGAGACCTATGCAACCTGCATTCTCCTATCTTGCTCATTTAAAAGGCCAGTAACTGCAGCACTCTTGCCCAATGCCAGCATATGAATGGTTCCATATGAGAGACCGGATCAAAACTGTACTAGGTACCTAGATCTCTCAGCCATGTTTGCATGAGTTTAAGGGTGAACACCAATTCTGTGGTTTTAATCAGTAAAAACACACTTCCTAAAGTATAGAATATCCACCTATGAATAAAGAGGAAATTCGACACTATGCAAAATATCCTATTTGTCTCCCAGGCTTTAGTTACACAAAAAGGGGCAAAACCTTGCAGTTTTCAAAAAGAGTGTAAGTTTTGCATCTCATTAAGGTTTCTGTCATGCTCTCTCATCATTATCATACTAAATATTTCTTCAATAAAAGAGTGTATTAAAACCATTTTTTGACTCAAGATTAAAAATTCAAAATATTTGTAGCAGCAGCTACGCAATTGTCACAGATAGTATCTTTTCCCATAAACATGGAATCCATTTGTTACAGATCTAAATATATTTCCTTCAAATCCCTATAGGTGGTGCTGAGATACAACTGTTTCTAAAAAAAAAAAAAAAAAGTGACAATCACAAAGTAACTCTGTAGCAAAACTACCCATAAAGATAGATAGCCCTCCTAGTTCTGCAGATTTACTTCACCGAAATGTAGCCAAATCAGATTGAAGTTCATTATTTGTGTTTTCCTCAGGCACTTATTACAATAGATTTTATCATATGGCCATGTCTTATAGCCAAGACTCTTTCCAAGTTGCAAAATATAAGGGTATTTTTTAATTGCTGGAAATACTCAATAGCAACAATATAAACTGTGCAGAGTTAGCTGTCATTAATATGGCACAACTATAAAGAAAAAGAAACATAAACAAGTTTCCCCAAGAATTTCCCTTGCAGGTTGCACATTTTATCCTGATAATCATAAATTTTCCCATTTGGTATAAATTATGACAATGCAGCTACTAACAATAACTCTCTGGGCATCAGCCCAGTTTGCTGAAATGAAGCAGAACTAACTAGCTTGTCCACAAACATATAATGGAAAAGAACAAAACCTTTGCCAGGCATAATTAACATGTGGCAACATGATAATCAACACCAGATGAATCCATACTTTTGAGTTTCAAAATACACATAATATTTCCACATTAGCAATTATTTATAGAAAAACTGAAGTGTTTGCAATTATGAACATACTTTATGATAAAGTCATAGCTTGAGCCATTTCCTGTAATGCTAAGACTTTGCACTTAACTTCCAAGCTCTATTCAGCCTTTTAAAATTATGAAACTTAATAAAACAAGCTACAGTAAGAAAATAAATAACTTTAATAGTTCTAGATTTTTTTAAAGATAAATAAGGCACAGTAAATAAAAAAGTCATCAAAAAACTATAAATAATTAAATGCTTAAAATGTTTGTGAACAAAGTTTTATGCCTATCACTTAAAACAGCTGAACATAAAACATGAAGGGAAAGGGACCCCATAGTCCCTGAATCCAGAATCCAGCTCCATCCATCTGAAAAGTAGCTACAGAACAAAATTCAAAGCATGCAGAACATCAAATTGCCCCTCCCTCTGGCAAAAACTATAAACCACAGATGTGCTTTCCCTCAGTGCATCATAAAACCAAAGAACCAAAACAAAGAGAGCTACATTTACACTTCAATAACATGAAAAGACAGCAAAAGAAATTATGTGACTGATATGTTAAGCTCCGAAAAGAACATAAAGTTTGTTTGTTAAAAATAGTATGGCAAGTAACATTTATTTATTCTAGCCTTCATTTAACTGCAAAGTTAAGCTACTTTCAGAACAAAGTAGGTTGCATGGGAAGTAGAATTCACACAAAAAGGAAGACTTTACACGGGAGTTCTTCACGAAGATGTACACCACCCTTTTACTCAGCATGTTATTTTGATTAAAATGTAATCCATGGGTGTTTTTTCCCCCCACCATCTTCCAGACATTAACCTCTTCCTTGTAGCAACTTGGAAGTTTAAATAAAATGTAACATGATTAAGATGCAGTAAGACAGCACACAAAGATTTAAAACTGAATACAAATTCCATAGAGACCATGCCAGAGCTTCCGAGCTAATACAGGCTTCTTGCTCTAAACATTAAACTTGGCAAGGCTATCACACTGAAAAAAAGTTGAAAAGCTGCACAGATGAACAACTCTGTTTTTTCCTTTGAAAAATCATCAGCTATACTTGCCCACCTATTCTCAGAGATCTTTTTGGATCAGAGGGCATCTTTAGTATTCACTTTTGCTTCCTAATGCCTTCCTGAATCCCGTGTCACATATTTTAGTGGCACAAACAGCATTACAAATTGGTAGTAGTAGAGAAAACTAATTATTAAGAAAAACAAGCAAAGTGTAAGTAATAAAGTCCACTAACTACTGTCTGATATTTGATAAACGTCTGTAAACCTAGAGGTGAGCCTAAAACTGATCTAGATTGCTTAAAGAAGTTGCAAAAAAAGTGGACTTTCTTAGAATAAAAACATCTGTAGGTGCATTGCTCTCCCAGGAACAGAGAGATGGCACAAATCAGACACTGGTTAATCTATACAATTATACTTAATTATACTTCTTTAAGTAGTTTGATTACACAGGGAGTGTTTAAGGTAATATGAATGAGTCATTATATTAGACAGAGGAGCATTATTTCGCAACATTTAAGTTGTTGGGAAAGGACTTCAAAATTTAGGTTGTACAGGTATAGTGCTGATGAATGCTTTAGCATGGATCAATCATTCCATAGGCAGGTAGCAATCAAAATGCAGATATTTGTAATGATCTATATATATTAATTGAGATTGTAGCTCAATATTTTAATTAAATAATAAAAACTAAAAAAAAAAATTCCAAGCCAAAGTAAGTTTCAAGCCCTACCAACTCAAAAAGATACAGCTGAACTTGACCAGTTCATTTTACATTAGGCATCTTTCAAGGTCTTCCCAACTTGGAGGTTTATTAAATTAATCAGTATACCACCCAGTGGGTGGTCTGGTCATATCCTACCTACATATGGTAAGACTCTATATGTATAATCTTCTGAGAGCTATAGAACATAGCAAGTTTGAAACTGAATGTTAAATTCCCTCAACTGTTAGGCAATATTTACAGCAGTGTTACTTTATGACTACCTGTATAAATCTGAATTTGGGTCATAACGTTTTTTGATAATAGCACTATCTCTGTCCTCCAATTTTGGATATATTTAGACAGCATCTTTTACCAAGCAGTGTAGATAGGTAAATTTGGCCATTCATATAATCCAACAGTATAAAAATGTGAGCCACCACTTTGCTGTAGATCAGCCTGGCTCCTTTGATATGAGTGGAAATTAATTAAAATAATTAATTTATCTAGAAGGACAATGAAGTTAATCAGGGGGGTGTCGCATCTCCAGACAGGGACAGGCTGAGAGACCTGGGGTTGTTCAGCCTGGAGAAGGGAAGACTCCAGGAAGACCTTATAGCAGCCTTCCAGTACCTAAAGGGGGCTACAGAAGAGATGGGGAGGGACTCTATCAGGGAGTGTAGCAATGGGATGAGGGGTAACAGTTTTAAGATGAAAGAGGGTAGAGTAGATTAGATATTAGGAAGAAATTCTTTACTGTGAGGGTGGTGAGGCAGTGGCCCAGGTTGCCCAGAGAAGCTGTGGATGCCCCATCCCTGGAGGTGTTCAAGGCCAGGCTGGATGAGGCTTTGAGCAACCTGGGCTAGTGGGAGGTGTCCCTGCCCATGGAAGGGGGGTTGGAACTAGAAGATCTTTAAGGTCCCTTCCAACCCAAACCAGTCTATGCATCTATGATAGGTTGGAAACATCGTTCAATAACAAGTTTTATCAGCTTAGCACATTAGCCAACTCTGAACTCACAGCTACATGTACCAAATATACCCTAAAAAGTAAAATACAAAAAATTGACTCTGAAAAAAAGCCAATTTATTTATGTGAATTATATAAATAGCCAAGACAATCACCACACATCAAAATGTTTGTGGTAATTTGGCATAGCTATATGCCTCCGAAGGTTCATAAATACATCTTGAGAGACCTAGAAGAGGGTAAATTATTGTCTTATTTAATTGTCTTATTTAATTATCCTTTTTCTGACTTGACTTCCCTTACAAAATACCACATCTTATGTGAATGACTACTTCTCCTCGTCTGGCCCATTCTGTGTATCCTATTTGTCTTTGACAGCGTACTACTTTTTTATACTTCCCTATACATTTAGGGTGGGAAAAGAAAACATCTGGCACATATGTAGCCATTCATCTGAGGAGTTGAGTGGGAAAAGAAAAGTAACTACAACCAGATTTGAGCCATCAGCACTGAAGCTGAAACTTTATCTAAACTCCTAGTGTTTTTCCAGTTAGAACTAGATCTCATTTGTCACATTCTCACTGCAGATAGGTCAGATAGGATATTTAATTCACTACTTTATTTTTAAGTGTCCCCAGAAGCTGCTTAGTACAAGAAAGAATTAAGTTATTACTCCTGCTGTACGCCATGCATAGATCAGAATCTAAAGTCTTATCTAACTTGTATTGTCAAAAAACAACTCAAGATCACAGCTCTGTTAACATCGGGTTTCGAAAATTCTTACAACTAACTACATATTGCAACTGCAAAACCAGTTTTTACAACTGGAAGACCAGTTTTTATTCTTGGATCTTCATACAGAAGGTAGAAGCCTCAGTGAAAGTTGTCCCTGTCCCCTGGGAGCTGCTTTAAAGCTGAAGCTCTTGCCCTTGGCCCCCACTTGAGCTACACTGCAGCAGTGTTGCAGCCATGCCTGTGCGTAGTCATTGATCCTGCCGCCCCAAACACTGACTTCTCTCTTGACTTCAGATCCACCTCATTACTATGCAACTTGCCTAGCAATCACTGGGCTGTATCTGGCCCTAGTTATTCTCTCCAGACCTGATCAGAACCGTGTCTCGCTGACTTGACTTCCCAGCTTGACCTCCCACCTGCCTCACCACCAGACTTGTCTGATGATCTGGACTCGTAGCTGACCCTGTCTGCTGTCACCAGGGCTGCCCTCCTTGCCTTGCTCCCACACTGTGGGACTATACTGGTGAGGTCACTGCCCTTCCCTGCCTTATTGTGCTTGGCTCCCATTTTCTCTCCCCCTGTGGAACAACCTGCCTGTTCTGCTTCCTGACAACTTGATGCATATTTTCTTCAGGGGATGTTGCATATTACAGCTAAAATGCATATTACACTCTGAGAGCCTTCTACCTCCAAAAGGTGGATATCCTATCCTCTCCCAGCCTCCTACCTTCCTTCCTCCTTTTGTTTCCAGCCATCACAGCCACCTTCTTTTGCATCTGTCTGTCCTTCTTACTCAACTCATCAGTGTTCAGTAAAGGAATCAACAAGTTTGTTCAGAGAAAGGGGAGACGATCATGTACCCAGGTAAATGTGTGAGGGAATGAAGAAAGAACTTTCCCCTTTTGGTGACACTGAGTTGCTGCATTGGCTCCACCACAAGAGCAACTTTACTGTCAGTTTCCTTATTTCACATTATATCCTAGTTCTCCGTTTACCTTTAGTGAACACCTATTTCTCAACCTTGCAAATCCTTACCTGCAACTAATAAAATCTTTAAAATAACACTGAAAAACAAAGAAAAACACCCATTTTTTAAAGCTACTTGCAGCTGAAAATGACCAGGAAACATGCCTTTCTCACCTTCCTTTTCCCTCTAGCACAGTAACTACACTGGTGGTTTTTTTTTCCCCGTTATTGCTTTCAGAAATACCCTGAAACTCTCATCTACTTTCTCTGCATGTCCCCACCATTCTAAAGAGTTCCCACATGACTATGATTAGCAATAAAAACCATAAGTCATACTCCTCTCGTCAATCCTCCTACTACCTTACCTACATATATACTATATATAGACATCAGCTGTTCAATCAAGAAAACCATATCAGCAAAGGCAACATGACAGAACCACTGCATATTTATTAACAAAGCATATAAAGTAAGAAATATTTATGCCATTTTTTCAAAAGTTCAGATTGGCTCATGATGTTATTCATAGCATATATAAACAGACATGTAAAGACTAGATATTTTGGAGTTGAAAAGTCATTACTTTATTTATTCAGATACAACTTGGGAGAATTTTACTTCTATCCAGTATGTTAATCTCAGACTGAAGTTTGAAGTTTCGTCTAAAACCAATTTACTGTCCACAATCATGTCTGTTAATGGCAAAGCAGTCCAGTCCAGAAATACAATAGAGGCTAAAATGTAAATAATCCTACTAACTATCATGGCAATATCTTAAGTACACATAAAATTCTGCTCTCCAACTGTAACATAGATATTTCTCTTGAATAAAGTTATTGCTGATACTGTTGGTGAATTCTTTCCACCACTTTCCTTTCTCTGGAAAGCCTTAAAAAGGTCACTGAGACAAAAAGGAAGCCAAATTGGAGCAAGAGAAAAACGTAGCCTAATAACAGCTGTTCAAAAGTCATACTTTCCTTTCTACTCTGCAAATACCATGTTTTGGTCAGTCTGACCATACTTAATATTTTGGAGAGAACAAGCCATGGCAACAAATCTGTAAAGCTTTAGAGCCACAGCTGAATAAGATTCCATACAGGGAGAGCAAAAGAATTAATCAGTCCCTATACTCAGGGTTGGTCAGAAGCAATAAAATGAATGTTTATCAATTTGTACCTACTTTGCAGCAGGAGAAGAAATACATATTGCTTACACAGCCCATTCTCTTCCTGGAGAGAGAAGGAAAAACAATGGAACAACCACTGTATGACACTTACCCTTTAACAACTCTGTCCACCAGAATCCATCAGAAATCTGTTAAGCATCATTATCTAATCCCAACATATCATTTGGAGGAAGCTCCTAGGAGTGTGTCTGTCTGTCTGTCATTTGATCATCAGTAACCACAAAGTACAAGAAAAAGATTAGAAGCAGTAACTTTCACAGGCTAGCCTGGAGAGAAAGGGACTTTCAAGGGCTGCCTTGAGACCTACTAATGCCACAGAAAAGAAAATCCTGAGCCTTAAACACACTACCTGATCAGTACTCTGTGAACAGTTTTACTACCAGGCTTGGAAATTAACAAATTCTCTGTTCCATTCTAACGATTAACCACACCCAATACACAGTTCTGTTAAATGCACGTACCATTCATATCTTGTCTTTCAGAACTATGTAGGGAATAAAACGGCCTCTTACATCGCATCTGGTGGTATAACTGAAATTTTCATTCATTCTATCATTTCCCATTAACCCAGACTAAGGTCAGACTGCTGTAGCATTATGTTTATAGACACAGAAGTTATTTTATATACTAGAAGTGCTACCAACAGTATATTTAAAAATGTTCAAACCTTCATGTAAGTTACTGTTTCCTTTCATTTTTTTCTCATTCATTATATCAACACCTAGATGAAAAGGTGTTTTCATACTCAAAGCAGAACATTTTTTTCTTATCTTTAAGAAGTTAATTTATCAGTTTACATATACAGCAAACAGATACTGCTACTCTAATTTGTTCATAACATACTCTGATGACATCTAGAGAGGCACAGAGCAGACTTGTTTGACCTTTACCATCTCTTGTCTGTAATATATATGTTCTAGTTACAATATCCAAAGAGTACTTTGTAGTGCTGGCAGCTACTCTTTACACCCACTAATGAAAACATCCCTTTCCTTCTCCTCCTGCCACAAAGATGCTAATAGCTTTCATGAGGTACAAAGCAGAACAAAGACATTGTTTCTGTAATCACTTCACTAATAACTCATTCCCAACCATACACAATTACGCTCTCTTTCTCTTATCAGGACACAACATACACCACATCTCTAAATTATTTAAAAATTAGTGTACTTACTATCCTCATCAGTTAAGTCACTGAACACAGCTAACAAACTCTGTTACAGTGTATACTGCACTATAACCTGACCCTAACATTTCCAATGTTTCAGAAAGCCACTATTTGCATGCAAACCTGACCTGAAAGTGAGCATAGCCCATGCAGTTCCAGCAGCCTCCATCTGCCCATTAGCTGAGAACTGACTGCTCCAGTCTTTCGGACAAACACTCCTCTGCCAGAGTGTGCTGAGTGATGGGCAGGACTGCTCTTCTGAAAAACACCTACAATGCGATACCAAAGACCTTTACAGATAGCTTCAAATACGCAAGTAAACTACTACTTTTTCTACACACTTAGGGAAAGGTTAACCACGATGTTGGTAAATCACGCATTATTTGGCGCTGCTCCTTCTGCAACACTGTATTAACCTGAAAGGAAGACTACTCAGCTTAAAGAAACCCACATTTTATAGTTAAATAATAAAAACTTTAAAAACCACAAACACCCAATGCACTAAAACCAGAAAACCAACCCTCGTTTCTTACTTTAAAGGCAGTATTTCCAAAAACACCCCCTTTTGGGTCGACGAAAGATTTCCACGTGGCACCGGGGCACAATCACCTCAGCCCGTTCCCGCCC
>NW_010109229.1:0-209 GCF_000699245.1 Pterocles gutturalis
CTTCTAGAGAGGGGCGGGATCTCGGTTTATCCAATGGCTTGGAATCAGGAAGGGAAATCTCTCCTTCCTCAGAATTTCAAAGCGAAACAAACTTGTTTACTCTCCATGGCAGCCGGGATGTCTGTGGAAATCCTCTGGGATGAAGTCTCCTGCTCCATCTGCCTGGGGCTTTTCCAGGACCATGTGTCCATCCACTGCGGACACAGCTC
>NW_010109229.1:247-584 GCF_000699245.1 Pterocles gutturalis
CTCCTCCTGCCCCCGGTGCAGGGAGACGGTGCCCCAGCAGAGCCTCCGCCCCAACTGGGAGTTGGCCAAAATCACTGAAGCAGCCAAGAGCTCGAACCTGCAACGGGTCAGAGAGGTGGAAGGAGGGGAGAACTTGTGTGAGAAGCACCAGGAACCCCTGAAGCTCTTCTGCAAAGATGAGGAAAAGCTTATCTGCGTAGTGTGTGACAGGTCCAAGGTGCACCGTGAGCATTCTGTGGTTCCCATGGATGAGGCTGCCCAGGAGTACAAGGTGAGTGGTTTATGGGCACGTTGACACACAAAGCACCAGAAGTTTGTGGTGGTGCTACTCTTGGGT
>NW_010109229.1:721-1153 GCF_000699245.1 Pterocles gutturalis
GGGGGACCCGGGGGGCCTCTCCCCCAGGTTCCAGCCATGAGCAGAGGTTTAGAGAAGAACAAGAAGCAGCAGATGCATATGATTTCTCACCACCACAATCCCCAGGTAACCTTTTCACCTCCCAATTCACAAGGCCAGGGTTTGCTGAGCCTCCTGAGGGTTTGTTTATCCAGCACCCATAAATGGCACCTCCTCCGGGATGCGGGCCCTGTATGTACATCAGCTTTGGTGAAGATCAGTAGAAAAAAAAAATAGATCCTTCACCTGCCCCACAGATCCCCGAAACACTTGACATGGGTTTAAAAAAGAAACCAAAGACCTAGAATGAGTTTTGAGCCAGCTGTGGACCAGGAAGCACCATTGGTGTTGCAATAGCAAAGAGTCTCCCTCTGATGTCAGCCAACGATGCCGTTAACCAAGGGACTTCTTTCT
>NW_010109230.1:0-271 GCF_000699245.1 Pterocles gutturalis
ACAGAGCGGGGACACCTCCAGCCGGCACCGCGCCGGTGATGGGCACAGAGCGGGGACACCTCCAGCCGGCACCACGCCGGTGATGGGCAGCGAGCACCCAAAGGAGCCCTGAGCACCCAGGCTGACCACAGAACGAGAACACAGAGACATACATTGCATACGTATATATTGCTAAATCGAACATGCAGAAGTTTCCCTAAACGCTTTCCAGGGGATGCAGACAAACGCTGAGGGAGTGGCAGAGGAAAATGTCCCCGTCAATGCTCCTCTC
>NW_010109230.1:395-1050 GCF_000699245.1 Pterocles gutturalis
TCTGGAACCTGCAGGGAGCTGCTGCAGACACCTCCCTGCAACACGGAGGGTTCAAAACCTGATTGCACTCTGATTTAATCTGCTAAATCCAGTTCATCTCCGAAGGGAAGCCCTCAGCAGCATGCCAGCATCCCTGATGACTGACAGTCAAAAAATCAGAACAGCAAGCTGGGTCCCCCGGGAGCTGCTGCTGAAGCAACCCGCCCTCATCCCCCCTGCGCTGCTCCAACAGCATCGCTCCCGCCCTGCTAAGCCACCGGCTCCTGACTCCAGAGCCAGCGCCGTGCAGAGCACAGGGATGCACCCAGGAACAGCAGCCACAGGAGGGATGTGTTTATAATGAACAGGCAGGACTGAGCTGGGGTTTGCTCTGCTGCAGCTCCCTCCGGCCCCATGCCCGCGCTGCATTTCAGGTGGTTTAAAGTCACACAAAGAAAATGAGGAGGCAGAGACAATAAATCATCTCAGCAGCCTGGTCAAGGCAGTAGCAATTGCAATATCGGGAAAGGAAAGAAATTGCTCTGCTCACTGAGTCAAGCAGGGAGAGCCTCGATGGCAGCGGCCAGCCGCAGCCCCGGAGCAGGCGGTGTGGGATCTTCTCCCCGGACACTTCACCCTGTCCCTCCTGCCATGTCCCCCCGGCAGCGGCACTAAC
>NW_010109230.1:1061-1314 GCF_000699245.1 Pterocles gutturalis
TTCCACGGCAAAGGCTTCCTCCCCTCCTCCCCTGCAAAGCCAGAACCTCCCTCCATGCCGGGATGGGTCCGGCTCTGCTGCCCTCCGAGCTCTGATCGAATCTCCCTCCGATTTCCCCAACTGTCTCTAACCCTCCCTCGCCGTCCCTGGGGCGATGCAAAGCACAATCTCTTTCCTGCTTTGTGTGCAGCTGCAAAGCCCCATCCGCCACCACACAGACGCTTCTCAGTCTCCTTATGGCTCCAGAGAGTTG
>NW_010109230.1:1386-1605 GCF_000699245.1 Pterocles gutturalis
AACCCGAGGGGTATAAAGCGACCAGAAAGCCAGACCGTGGCGATCTCCTGCAATGCCAGCACCGCGCAGGGCAGCAGAAGACCATCCCTGGAGGCAGGGAAGGAGCTGAGACACCGCGTGAGACAGGCACATTAAACCATTTAAATAGCCCCAGGGTCTCCATCCTGCTGCCTGGGGGCTCGCAGGGAGCCGCCCAGCCCCCCTGGACCCACCGCAGGA
>NW_010109231.1:0-26761 GCF_000699245.1 Pterocles gutturalis
CCTTCCTTGACTTCCTACCTGATGGGATGATTCCTGCATTCATTTACCAATCCCAAAAAAAGACCATGCTTACTTAGCACAGACCTTGTCATGATTAATCCATTGATACTGCTAAAGCACAGGAAAGAAGTCTGGCTACACTGCCTTTGTGCATTTTTTTTTTTTTCTACGTTCACTGCAAACACTGTGCTGTGGTCTCTGTTATCAATACTCTTTATATAAAAAAGTCTTTTTCATTGCAAATAGAGAAACCCACTGTAAACCTACAGAACTTCATTATTAATACACAACACTTGGTGGGACAACAACCTACACTCTAAGATTTTCATCCCAAGAACAGGCATCCAAAAGATGCATTTTCTTCAGATTATTCTCTTCATATCTTTCACCAGGGGTCAACTTCCCAGAGAGAAAAGCAACACCATTGCATGATTACACCAAAATAATGAGCCCTGGTGTGATACCAATGCGGTGGCAATGCTGCTGCGGTATTGCGGTCCCACAAGTCCACGTGGAGATGGCCCAGCAATAATACCACAGCCATCTGACTTCCTGCCCATTCGTCCTTTTGCTTACTTTGATGATGTGGAGACCTGCACCATACTGATATTATCAGTTAATTTGATATCTGACTATGTAGTGCCAAAACTGCACATCATTTTTAGGTACTTCATGAATAATTTCTGCTGCATATTAAAACATTACACAGAGTTTTCTGGCAAAGTGGAAATAAAGAAATCTTGAAAAATTAGAGCTCACTGGACATCGAATGGGAATCAAAAATATCCTTCCCTATTCATCACTAAATTCTTTATTTTATTGTAGTTGTGTTTCTGATTATTTTTGCAGCTGCTTTAATTTTATAGCATGTTAAGCAAGTGTAGAAAACCCTGGAAAGTGTAAAAAGCCCTCCAATTAATCAATATTGTCAGAGTAAAAAAAACCAAACCCAAAAGTAATAAATTAAAACAGAAAGGAAATCCAAATATTTCCATGAATATAGTAATACATTTTGAGTTCAATGGTCTGTAACAAACAAATTTTTTTGCTCATATTAGAATCATATAGAAGATACCTTTCCAAATGGTTTTCATTCCAAGAGGAAAATTTGTGTAAGAAATATCATAAGCATTTACTGCATATGTAAATCCTTATCTCTAGATAGAGTTATTTATACTGTATCCATGGAACGTGAATATTCAATTTTATATTTTTATTTTGATTTTCCTTGTTTCCTTTATAAAAAAAAAATTATTCCCCAATCCCCACAGACAAGTGACCAACCTCACTTCACTGTTTTCCAGTACAGATCCTGTTTCTTCTACAAACACTTTCTCCAAACTTCACTGAATCTAAAGAAATACACATATACCTCTTTTTTATCTTGAAACCACCATTCAGATATTTTAAGTATGGAATCTACCTCGATTCTATACAGATAAGTCAGTGCTTGGTAAAAACAGCTATTTTGGCTAGAGGGATACAAAGTGGAACAACCCAAGCTCATTCTCTTTCAGCCACACACAGCCAAAGCATCTGTTACTTATTTTACAAGTTGCTAATGGCAGAGAACAGTTTTCAACTCCTGCAAAAACTACATAAAATACAATCACACTAGTTACTGGAGCCTTCTTTGCAAACATATGCTGCTGCATTTCCACTGACTATAAAAAAAGGCTTTTATCTTCTTACTTTTTCTATCCACTGTTCCTATTATATTAATTATGAGCGTACTTTTATTTTCCTGTAGGTTTCGAATATCCTGACATTTTTGCTTCTCCTTACACTTACAGAATCACAGAATCACAGAATGGTTTGGGTTGGAAAGGACCTTAAAGATCACTGAGTTCCAACCCCTCTGCCATGGGCAGGGACACCTCCCACTAGCCCAGGTTGCTCAAAGCCTCATCCAGCCTTCATAAAGTTACTTTGAAAGTTAATTCAGGCAAATAAATTTTCTCTCTGTACAAAGTAAACACAGCCACCATTGTTCCTTGTTTTTAAAGAACGATGCCTCTAAGGCACCACCTTTACAATACACAAATTGTTAATCCTCTTCCTGAGAACATTAAAGTTTACTGCTAATACAGAAGATAAATTTCAAGTTCACTTCTATCATAGAAGCGTAAGCAGACACCAAGGCTTGGTTGTGCAGGCTAAAAAAGAAACACCTTATAAAACCTAAAAATCTTTACATGCAACAGTTTCACCCCACATTTGCTCAGGAATATAAAGAGAAGACAGACAGCTGCTGCGGAAGAAGGAAAAGCACTAAAATTCTGAAGCTCTGCTAAATTTAATTGCATTCTCTGCATTTCAAAACCCTTATTTATTTGTGAAATCATAAATAAAACTAACATAAAAACAATGGTGATATTCTTTTCACACGGTTTGGTCATGAAAATGAGCTTGGACTAGTCCTGCTGTTTTGTTGCAACTTTTGTAAATTGTTGGTCAAAATGTGATGGTGGAGGTATGCAGTCATCTAGTATCACACTTACTGACTGATGTTTTGGTTGTCTGTCTTTAAAAAAAATTTTTTTTTTTTTAAATTGAAAGGGCTGTTAGAAATGAAGATGATCAGAAGCAATTGATAGTGCCAAAAACACTCCCATTTGCCAATAGTTAGGAAAAATTAACAATTTTACCCTTTAAAAAGAAGAAATAACTATATACGATAAGATAGTCAATGTCTGCTGTATCTGCTACTTGACATGACTTCATTTATTCAAAGGAAAGCAATTTTGACAGTAGGAACAATAATTAACTTATTGTTTCCTTTTTTTCTTTGATCTGTGCTCTCTTTACAAAGTTTGCATTTGTTTTTGCTAAATAGAAATGCTATCGAATGATTAAATTAGTCATTAAAATTGGATCCAAGCAGAATTCACCAGAATCTGTATCCTTTATTTAAAAGCTACTCTTTAAAGATATGGAAGCCCAGTGAATCTATCTTCATTATACAGGCCAAGAGTGAATTTCTCAGAAAACTAATCACTTCATAGCCAACATTTGGCAGCTGAAGAACTGTGAAAAATTCAAGATCCTGACAGAAGGCCAACAGAATAGGCTGCTGTAGATAGAAAAGCAATTTCCAGGGTTTACTAAAAGTCTCAAGGTATGACAGTTTATGCCGTAGTTAACCATTCATAATAGTTAATATTCCTGCCACTAAACAAGAAGATATGGTCAGTAATAATGAACACATAGAATAATTTTTTTAAAACATTACTGAAATTTTATCATAATCTGTAGCAAGAGTGCCACTGGTTTGGCATATTTCACTCATAATTTGTAGTAAGAACTGAGACCTCTTCTTAGAGCACCATCAACGATACAGAAAATAAGCCAAACTGCTGAATATAACAGATGGGAAAGAGAAGAAAACATTTTAAAAGGCAACAGAATAACAAAGAAGAATGAAAACATAAAGAAACATTACAGATACTAGGAAACAGACAGGAAAAAAAAAAGAGTTGATTTGCACTGATGGCACACAGTTTTGGAAAAAATGTGAAATAACTGAAGACATCACATGCTGCTGTTCCACAGCAATGACCAAAAGACAATTTGGTGTAACAGCCAACAACAAACAAATCTTTTCAGGCACAAAAAAGCACAAAAGCTCAGCTTTGGTTATATACTCAAAACTCTGAGCGGGGAGATGATCACGATGCTTCTAGATAATAGTGACACATTTACCAGCGAGAGTTAAGGGACTAAAGTTGCCATTTTCCACTTTTCCTGCAAGCATGTCTGATGAGGTGATCAGGTCCGTCATTATATGCTGAGCCATGGTCAGACAGTAATGGAGTGTCACACTGAAAATCAGACCTCTGCCTGTGTGAGGCCACCTAGTGAACTACCCTAGTAGATGCAAAACTATTCCCTGTGAATGGACCTGCAAATGCCTGGACCAAAAGCTCGGCCTCAACTGTATGTCCCTGACGTCTATGCTCTCCTACCACCCAGCTAGAAGGATCCACAGCAGGATCCCAACCTCTTCCTCTACTTCTTACCCTTGACCAACACCACATCTTTAGCCAAAGCCTGCATTGTATGGGGTTCATGTTTACTTGTCTGCAAGAGATCCATTTGGCCTTGGCAGAAATATCCCATGAACCATAAAAACATTCAAACATTTAATTATATGGATGATTAGGATATAACGTTTGGCCTCTGCCCTAGCTGATTTAGTCAGTTTCTGTAGATGAAACTTGATATAGGTATTCAGGACTATCTAAGGCTCTCTTGTTTGCTAGCAGCCAGGAAAACTGGCTTTAAGAGAACTGTTCACAGCCAAACCAGTTCAAAATGCAGTGCAGATGAGCCAATGACCTTTGAAATCAACACAAAACAGAAACCCGATTTCTGAAGATTGCAAAGAAAAGAGAAGGAGAGCAGAAATAAAAAATAAGACACAGAAATAAAGTTCCTGAAAATCAATAAGTAACGTTTTGCAGTCATGCTTAAAGGAACAAGCCTCAGACTGAACAGTATGCAGAAATGTGTTCGTAGCGGGGGAATCCCCCAGCCACTCTGCTTCAATTTCCTGACTGTAAAACGAGAGCAAACAGAATCACAGAATCACAGAATGTTAGAGATTGGAAGGGACCTCGAAAGATCATCAATCCCCCTGACAGTCCTATTTACATGTTTCTCGCTGATAATTTGAACACTAGAGTGTAAGAAGATAGAAGCTGTTTACTATAAACTTACATATTTCTTTGTACTAAAGAATGCTTAGCAAGAAATAGGTATCTCTTCTATGCCATATGAGGAAAAATAAACAGCATGCTCAAGACCCCATGTCAGATGCTGTGCAGCCCCTGTCCAGGATATATGCCTCTAATCCCACAGGCACCTCTTGCATATGTGTATATAAAAGGTGTCATGATCTGATCATCTGAGATTCAGTTCTGCTCTGATTAATTTCCACTTGTCTTCTGAAATCTTGTGAAATAATGTTCTCTGGGTCTACACCGGTTTTTACACTTGGCTAACAACTGTAAAACAATTTTCACACTGGACTAGTGAGAGGAGGTCCATCCAGTGCTTTCCGTAATTGCACACTCAGTGTCTGTTCTTCAGGAAGGACAAGAATAACAAACCCATTTCTAAAGAAACAGGACTAACTGCCACACACCTCAATATGTCAGCCAACAATTTGTATGAACATATACCATAAAAACAGCAGGTACGTTGAGAGACTATGCACGAACTTTCCACCCAAGTCACTTGAACTGAACTTTCAAATCAGCATTTTTCAAGACCAAAACGAACAACTACTCCAACAGCTTCAGATTTCCTTCTTTTTCTATTTCTTCCTCTTACGTCTTGTCAGTATGAATAATGAAGGGTAAATACCCAGCTGGTTACACATTCAATATCAATCTGGCTTCCTCCTGGGAATGGAATATGCTACATTCTGTGTAATACATTGGTGCAAAGTAAGGGAAAAAGAATAAGAAACCCCAGCATAACAATGATTTTCCTTTACTAAGCCGATCACATTTTTAGAATTTTTTCCATTATGTAATGACAAACAGCTTCAACTTCAGTTGAAAATGTACAGAATATATTTCCTTACATTTTAAGTACTCCTTGTCCAAAGCCAATAAAATGTAAGAAAATTATATTAACTACTAGTAATGACTGTTCACTCAGTCAGGCTTTGTTTGCCATGACATTACCTCTAGCAGCCAATATTACAGAGCAAACAAACAATAAACTGTCATGCCAGATTCTTATGGAAATAAATGTCTGAAATGGAGGTCTGCAGTGTAATCCGTTTAACCAGTGTAGAATATCACAGAATCACAGAATGTTAGAGATTGGAAGGGACCTCGAAAGATCATCTAGTCCAATCCCCCTGCCGGAGCAGGACACCTAGATCAGTGGTTTGTTAGAAAGCTTCAGTGAGACCCCGAGCAAACATTTACTGCCTGCGTTAGAGAAGAGAGGCATTCTCAGGCTTTTTCTGCAGGATGCACTATTGCTCCCAGCCATTCAAAGCTCATTAGCTGTCACGGTGGAGGCAAACAGCAACTGTGACATGAGCCGCTAAAAATACCTCTTATTGGCATCTGTTCTGTGGTATTTTGTGTTCATTGGAACCTTCAGTGGGTGTGTGAAATTTTCCAGCTGCTTATAATATATAGGACTGAGCCTTAAAAGACTCAGTTACAGGCCTTGTGTTACAGAGAACGGAAGGCTTAGAAGAGGTACAAACCAAAAGGCTATCACTACATGCTAGAACACCATACGCTGCTTTACACCATGCAGAATTTGGCTTGCAAATAACCATATTTTTGCAGGTTATGGTGAAAGTCTATCCAAAAGCTGACTGATTATACCACTTCCAAAAGTTTGCCGGGCATATACTGTGGTTGCACCCTGTGAGTGGCTGCTTGATTTCTTCCTAGGATGTAGCAGACTGGAACTGACTTCTTATTTTTGCTTGTAAGAAAAGTAAAACTGGTTGGTTTTTTCCCCCAAAACACCATATGCAATAGCTTCATCTACATTTTTGACTCCCAATAAAGGAAATAAAAATCTGAGGAGAAGAAACTGCTCTTTCAGGTTTATTGTGTAAGTTTAGTCAACAGTCTGGAGAAAACAAAATCAGCAAGGCAAGAAATCAGAAGTCACCGAGCAGGACACTGAACCAAAACTGTGCCCTGTACGGGAGCCCAGCACGCAGTGGTAGGCAGAAAGGCTGCCCTGTGCTGCTGCTAACTTTTGTCACTGACCGTCTCCAGCACATTAACTGCCCCAATAGCAGGCAACAAAATCTTCAAGGCTTACTCAATGGCAAAGTGCTTTTATTGTCTTCTGTAGCTAATTTCCCAATATGAAAAGGTTTGCTGCCTTACTGCTTTCTCTTACAGTACATGTTTAAAATAAAGATGTTGTAAAAGAGAAGAAGAGCTGTTCAATGTTTCTTCATTATTTCCCATAGGGAAAAAAAAGCCAGTTAATGGAATCAAGAAGCTAACTTGCAATAACAATTTAATGAAATGCTGTGGGTCTTGTCAACTATCTGAGCTGATCTTTGCAGTAGATATAAGAACTGTCTGCGGCAAGTGGCTGGCCAAAAACAATAAAAGGCATGAGGAACACAGAACTACTTGCACTCAATTAAGGAAGTGTCATATTATCTGGCATTAGTTACACTAAACAATAATACAATTGAGTAAGTCTAAATCATCTCGGATGGTAGCAAGGGAAAGAAAACCTATATTCAGTGAAAGAAGCCTCCATTGACTTAGGGAAAATCCAACCGCATTATAACCTCTTTCCAACTATTTAATGTGCATTCTGAAATGACTATACAATACAGCTGAGATAAGCAGAAAGCTTCCTGATTAAAAATTATTGCTGAAGATATTGGTTCACTGTGTCTCCACAGGGAAATTGAATAAGACTTTACTTCCATCAGCAGATGTAGTGAGAAGAGCATTAATCATATCACTTTATGGAATACTTTGGCATTACTAAGCAATCATTGTTTTTTTTTCTAAGTTGTAAGACAAGACACCATTTATTGTGAGATGAATAATGAGAAATTACCACTTAGACAATGGAAGAGGGCAAGTTCATTCACTGTGATGTTGATCCTAGTTTGGTGGCACTCAATATGCTTTCATGATTAATTTCCAGCCACAGGGATTAGTAAATTCACATCATCAGATATATGATCTGGTAAAAAAGCAACTATTTATATGAGTATCAGATGTCTCTTTGAGATTGTTTATATGGCTCATAAGGGTTTTCCGTTTCAAGGAGACAATGAGTAAGCAAATAAACAACAATATGCTAAAGATAATGATGATGAACTTAGTAATTTCTCATAGATCCACACAGACAATTCCTGTATGTGGCAGACCACATTTAAGTCAGTTCCTCCCATGAAAAAGTAGCTTACTGCAAAGTAATAGTGTACTTCTAAGCCTCATAGAGTAATGAAGATTAAACTTACTGAGAAAGCAAAAGGATGCATTGAACAAACAAAATAACCTGCTTCTGTGATCTGTAAAAGCACATCAGTGACTCAGGAACTTGTATACTGTAAATAGTTAACAGCAGTTAATGGCTCTGGCAACTATACGAACTTTCAATGGAAATTATGCAACATTCAGAGCTCAATCAGCCTGACTCCCTTCTGCAAAGGAAGTTACATCAGAAAAACAGTATCTGGTTTTCCTCTTTTGAAATATGCAGTATTAGATGGTGACAAAGGAGATTTGATCCCAGCAGAGTGGAATCAAGTGGAGCAGATGCAGCAACCAAATGGAGTGGGAGAAGAGAATGTGGCACCACAGCTTTTATCCCCAGCCCACCTCTGGCCCACAGAGCTATGAAGAACACTGCCTGTGAACTCTGAGGAGTGCAGCGTGGCATTTGTGCCTGCCTCCCCAGGACCAACTGTCCTCTTGGCATCAACACTGTGAAGTTAAAAGTGTGCTGCAGGTTGCCAGACCTGCAACCTGAGCCCTTTCCCATTGCTATTGCTGGGAGGCAGTCCCGCTGCCCGGAGGAGAGGGCTCACGCTGCACTACCGGGCAGTGGCACTTCGGATATCCGCTGCTGGACATCTGTACAACACTCGATCCTGCCAGTGCGGGCTCCTGTGGCCAACAGGAGTGAGGGCTCGTGGCCTGGGATGAAGATGCTGAGCGTGCCTGGGCAGTCATCCTCGCAGGAGTTTCAGAGACCAGGCTGGCTCTCTGCATGAAGTCATCATCGTAGATGGGGAACATGGATGGGAAATAGATCTGTCTGTGGAAACGGGTTAGGCCAGAGCTCTACAGCCAGTGTCAGCAGGACCTATGAGCAGCAGGCAGGCAACATGTCACCTCAGCGCCAGGCTGCACCTAGCAGTGTGCGTTACAGACACAGTGGGGCTCCTGACTGCTATTTACCATGACATTTAAAGATTTAAAGTGCATGCTTTAAAAAATAACAATTTTTTTTACATTTCTTTTAGCTTTTACAAAACAAAAACAATCCTAAAAAATCATCCATGAGGTTTGTGAGTTAACAAGGTAGAAGACAAAGAATAGAGAAAGCAGCGGTGGATCTGAGGCTAAACTGGGAATTTGGAGGAGAGTATTCTGAGGAGAGGGAGAATTAATGAAGCACAGAGGAAGGATAACGATAATAAAATGGCACAGGACAATGGCGACGAGAGACAAGCTGGAGAAGATGAGAGGTGAGAATTTAGTCATCAGTGAAGTGGGCCCAGGGAAGACGACAGTCTGTAGAGCAGGAGAACTACAGGAAATTCACACTACGCAATGCTGCACTGACATGTCGAGAAAGCTACCTGTGGAAAAGCCAGCTTCTGATTCACACGCTATTTATCTTGTGGCCCTATCACAATCCCTCATCAAATTATCTTACGAATTACAAGGACAAAACTTTAGTGACTTCAAACACTCTCACATGGTTTGCAGAGTAAAGTTGGACCCTAATTTTGGTACCAGCTGAAAAAGTAGCCTTAGTTTCCAGAACTTGTCACAGATGTGTGACATTTATTTTTTTTTCATAATTGTTCAAGGACAAATCAAGAATAACTTACGGCAATCAAGCAGTGAATTAAAAAAAAAAAAAAAACACCCCAAAACTTGTACCAGCTTCCTCTTCCATTTACAACAATACAGACCCATATATTATAATAGCAGCATACCAATTTACTTAGTGAGAGATGATGTGAACAGGAGATCACTGCAAACTAATATATCATCAAAGTTACAGTATCCTAAGTATCTCAATGTATGACAAAGACAAAAGAAAATATAAAGCTGTACCAGAGGTGCTAAAATATAGTTAATAAAATAAGGGGATACATAAACTCAAATCAAAATGATCCATCTGATTTTATAATATTAATGTGGAATGCTAACCTAATAATTGGGCAGTCAAGAGGTTTCCACCTCTAAATATACACTGGGAATCTACTATGTAACATATACAAAACTGTAAAGCATAGTGTCATTGCAACTACTTTAATCCTCACTTGAAGAGAACTCAACTCATTAAGTCAAGATAAAAATACCAAAACTAAAACTAAAAAGGCATAAAATCAGAAATAAGACTAACCTTTGGTAACACATGCGAACAGCGCAGACAGAATTTGTTATTCTTTACATACCATAGCTTTTTCAATAAATCCTATCTTTGTACCAATTTAGTAATTGAAATTATGTTCTCAAATGTTTTAACTCCACGTTCTGATCATGCAAAAAGAAATTCTGAGCTCCACACATTGTAACTGTAAATCTGAAAGAGATAAAAACAGAGGGAACATTTAACTCTTCATCTCCAACTTTAAAGCGCACAGCTGGGTGAATACTGATATAAAATGCAGAGCAGCAGAAAGCCTTGTATTTGCAATGCTCTTCTCTGTCCCTCAGATGTCATACCTGTGAAAGATAGCTTATATTTGATGCAGTGTGATCTTTTCATCCAGAGCATTCATATCATTGCATATCTTGTTATATTCAAAAAAAATTTAAAAATTCTAAATGAAAATAACCTGCCCTTGCGTTCATATTGTGAGAGGAAATGCATTCTCCTGTCCAGGGCTGGGCATGTCAAAATTCGAGGAACACACAGCTCCTCTTCTTTTTAAAAAACAAGGTACCTACTTATGAATTGCTCTTTAAGTGAACAGAGTCAGTGGGAATTTGTCAGCATTTTGACAGAATAATGTTTTGCCTGTGGGCTAGAACTGCTACGGGCAGCACAGTGTCAGTTCAGTGAACTCCAGCTCACCAGGGCATGTGTGAATGATTTCGTTATGCAAGGCTCTCACAGCCAACCCACATCTGAAGGAAACAGTCTGTTTTGAGAAATTCTAGTCTTAGTCTCCTCCTCACTCCGTTAGTCTATAAAAACAAAAGTTAGCTTAAAAATGTACTAGAGAAATAAAACTACACCCAAATAAAATTTATTCACTCCCAGGCAACTATGTTTCCATTTCTAGCTTACTGTCAGAAGATGAATTTGTGACTTAAAGGCAGAATTTTAAGGTACTTTTATACAGTATGGATTTCTCTGCTTTGGAAGGAGAACTTTCAGGCTGCTCTGTGTTGCATATCTGAACCTCAGTAATGTTTACTTCACAGTTAGGGACTACTGTATTTCTAACCTTCTGTTGTTTCTAAAGCTGCACATTTAAAAAAATGACTGTACAGCCCAGATACTTTTCTCAAAGAAATGCATTCATTTTACCTGCTCTGTTAGTCTAGAATAGGCATGTCAAACTATTATTGAAATTCCTTTGTAGAGGTGAAAAAGCTTCTCCATTATCAAATCTGAATTTTATCAGCATCAATATTCTCTTTTTTTCCCAAATTAATCTCTGATATTTCAGTTGCTTAAACAGACCTAATAAGGCCTAAAGAGCTGCAACAAATATGCATGCATACTTGTGAAAATGTAGTAATAAATAATCGTTAAGCACCACTTATGAAAACCCAAGAGACAAACAACAGCAAGTTAATGTCTCTCTCAATATGGAACGAAAAAGTTTTTCATTCCCAGGTGTATGGCTTCCAGAATAACCTCCTTAAATAAGCTTTTAGCAAGCAAGGAGAAGGTGCTCTTGTTTATTCTGAAGCCTGTCACAACACACAACATAAAAACCAAAGAACCATGAGACAATTTTTTTCTTTAAATTGGATTTTGATAAAGTGAAAAGGTACTGCTCTTTCTTTAAAGATGAGACACATTTGAGCTGAATTTACACTAAAATCTCTCAACTAATGGTGGTACAATGTTCTTGGCATTCTAATACAGTAACATTCAGATAATATTTAAAAATGGCAATATAAATGAAGTCTATTCCACTAAATTGGTCTAAGTAGTTCTTGTTTGATGGTATATGCAGTGTAACATCAAAGAATATTGAAAACATTTTTGTATTGCTGTTATTGATTAGTGCAGAACTGTGAATTCATTGCACTGGCATCTGGAGACCAAATCACAGGAAAATAAAGCCCACTTGTGCACTGTCAAATGTACATTTTGGTCCAGTCATGCCGCAATGTATGCAAATCCCCTATCACCTTTGAGGTTCTAGGGGCTCCTAAGGAATGCATGTTTGGGTCTAAGAGGATAAGCAACCTCTGGCACAATGAGAGGGTGCAGAGATAACTTGGCAGAAAAGCCAGTGGGACTTCCCACAAGTAGAAAAGAAAGTAGTCAGTTAGTAAAACATTTTAAACAATATTTTGGGCTTTGTTTTCTTTTTTGTGATTTAGAAACAGTGTGCCAGAGGAGTTATGATACAAATATCATGTATTTCCACCTCAAGAATTACTGCTTATTGTAGGAAAATCATGCTAAGATGCAACAGAGATTTTTTAAAACTACTGTATGCTTTGTATTTTTTTTTTTTTTAAGTCACTATACCACAATACAAACACAGTAACAGTCTCGTCATTTCTTTTAGTCTCCAGCTGGTAAATTCATGGAAGCAATTCTTAGAACTGGAAATGGCACTGGAACATAGAACTACTTCCACTAGTGTAGCTGAATTGAAGATAAATAATACAAACTGTTACCAAATGAAGGAATAAACAAGACACCTTCCTGCGGAGATTTAGTTAAAATTACATATTGCTATTTCCTTCAGATAATGCTTTATATTGACTAATATAAGGCAGATGCTAACATCTACTAATGATTTGCTTTCTTTAGCGGCTGTTGCACACATGAGTTGTTCTCTTTCTCATTTAAACTCCTATATAATTTAATAAAAAAGTACTGAATTCTTATTACAATCTAGATTAACTTTCTACCTCTTAATTGTCTTCTTGACATCATGATAGGCATTCTAGTTCTTTATTTTCTACTTAGTTTCAAAAGAAAAAAGAGAAGCTGAAAGAGGTAAAAATCCAGAAACAAACCAACTAACTTAGCACAAATGCTGACTGAAGGGAACTCTCCAAGTTCTCCAGCCTATTAAGTTACGAGTTATTTCTCAGTATGACGAAAGGGATAATGGTCTTCTCCTACAGCCATGAACAGAAAAACCCCACAAGAAAACCACACAAAATACAGAAAACAGTGTTTCCACCTGCAGCCCCCCTGCCTTTCACTGTTCTGGTTGCATAAAACTTGAACATCCCAAGCAGAAACCTTTGGTAACACACAGCAGACGGCAGTGCTTCCCAGATGGGCTGGGAAACCGGGACCCTTTGCTCTAAATTTGACTAGTATGATGCTGTGATGAGTTCAAAGGTAGGCCTCAAATATACACACTGGGGATATACACACCTACTTCCTGGGGCTACCGTGAGGATTAATTGTCAGGCAAAGGTTAAAAAAATGCTGCACAAGCATTACATATTAACAGACGAGAAGAGTCTTTTGGAAGATCAAGAGAAAAGGAGTTACACCCTCCGAACGCCCAACAGAGTCAACAAAAAGTTACCACGCAGGTATCTACACTGACCAGCATCCGTATCAGCTAGTTTAACCGACCTTGGCTCTTTATTTACTACACTGGTGACATTTCTGTAGACACTAGTTTACTACTTGTATTTATAGTTAAACTACAACTCCCTGAAAAAAATGCTGACACAGATTTTCAATTAAAGTATCAAAAAAGCAGAGAAAATATAGCTGTATTAGTGATGACTAGACAGACAACTACTTATAACAATTTTATAAATGTAAGTGCTATATAATAGGTTTAAAATGCTTGCAAAAATTGACAAAGACTCCCTAAAAATATAAAGAACTGTTGCTAGCATAAATCATCAAACTACGAACATATATTGGTGTCGTTGTTTATAAAACCTCAGGGACAGTTTTTGCTAAACCCCTGGTGGGCTGAGGCAGGGACAAGGGAGGGTTTCACTCACCACTTAGGGTCATGGGCAAGAAACCAACACGACTTGGGAAGAACAAGAAAACAACTGAATTTATTAACTATTTACAACAAGAAGCAGGATATTGAAAGAGAGAAACCACATCTTACAAAAAGGCACTTCTCCCCCACCCCTCCCTTCTTCCCAGGCCCAAAGGCTTTGTTCTGTACCTTCCCCCTCGGCGGCACAGGGGTCAGGGAATGGGGGGTGCGGTCAGTCCCCGCTCCTTCCTCCTCAGGGGAGGGCTCCTCACAGTCTGTCCCAGCTGCACCGTGGAGTCCCTTCTCACGGGAGAGTCCTTCTCCAGAACTTCTCCAGCGTGAGTCCTTTTCCAAATGGGCCTACAGTCCCATGACAACTGCCTGGCTCCAGCATGGGCTTCTCCATTATTACTATGTGGGGTCCGCCACGGCTGCATCTTCTCATGGGCTGCACCAAGGGACAAACCATGTGGCACCATGAATCTTCACCATGCTGCAGGGGAAATGCCAAAGGCACTTTTTCTCCTTTCTTGCCTCCCTTCTGACCGGAGCGTTGTGTGGTCCTTCATCTCAAAATCTTGCTCCTCTAGCCTGGTGCTCGGGCGAGCCAGGGCGGAGGCTTGGGCTACGGCAGGTCGGTTCACAGAAGCCAAGCAGGCAGCTAGATGGCTGGACCAGCCCACCCGAGCCGTGCCCTGCCTGTGGCCGCACCACCCCCATTGTTCTGTGCCCTCTCTTCAATCTGTTATTGGCAGAGGGGCCGACTGGCTCAGCCCTGGCCTGGGGTGAGTCCAGCCTGAGCTGGGGAAATGTCCAGCAGCTTCTCACAGGGGTAGATCGGTGCTACTCCTTCCCCCACTCCCCCTCCTGGTTACTAAACCCTTGGAGCCAGGGGTGGGGGTGAACTCTTGGCAGTCACTTACAGGAGCCACCACCGCAGCCTCTCCCTTGCTGCCAGCAGAGCTGGAGTCACGGGAAACCTTTAGCAGCTACTGACAGGAGCCATTGCTGTGGCCCCTCCCTGCGACCAGACAAACGCACCACACAAAACCGTAAGAATTGGTAATGAACTCCTATTCCACTTAAGTGTATGAAATAGAAAATTTTAAGGACTCAGATTAAAAAACATGTATCTGCTATATATTAAACCACCTTGAATAAAAATACTAATTGACAATTAAAAGTTCAGACTAAGGACACACAAAAATATATATTGTAAACCAAACAAAACACTGGATTTTTTTTTCTAATCTTATGTAATAAAGAGCGTCACTATTCTGCTGTCGTAAATGCCATTCTGTCATTAATATCAAGTCAGCATATGCAGTTTAATTTACTTTTGATTAGATATGCATTGTATGAGTCAGTGCAGATATTAAAAATCTATTATAAACTATTGCAGTCATGAGAACAATAGTTAATACAAAGCAGTTGACTCCTCCTGCTGATTGAGTTTGATTAGCACGGATGGCAGCCACACATGCACAGGAAGAAAATATAACCCTGCAAAAGAACACAGGGCTCAACATCTCAAGGTGCTGGTGTAGGAGTCCTGGTGATGTTTTTCCCCCAACACATTTCCTAAAAGGGAAAAACCAAACCCAAACAAATCTATAATAACAGTATTTCTTACTTCCCTCTACACTTTTCAAAAAATGTTGCTGTAGTTCTCCTGGCTTGCTTGACTGCAGTAGGATGACTGGCATAATCAGAAGTGGTTCTCAGAGACACTTAACAAGCTTAACTTGCTTTCTCTTTTAGCTAAGATCCTCAACATATTTACAATGGTATTCTCTGTTAAAAGAGTAAATTGTGTAGTGCCAGCAGCACTACTCAGACACATCTAGAGACCACCAGGAACCCGGGTGGAACAGTAAGGACCAATTCCTCTGCTTTGAACTGCCAGCTCCTGGCACAGTTTGTATTTAGAGGGGTTACTAGTCTGTACTTCAAATGTTATTTATTTGAAAATTCTTTCTCCCCAATAAATATACACTGCCAGAACAGCCTGTCATGTTTTTTCTCCACTTTTCTTTTTGTACTTTCTAAAAAATTACATAATTAAGTCATGTTCGGGCATATTGAGAAAAGCATGTAGTTTACCTGCATGCCACTCTCTGAAATGAGGGTATATGAATGCAGAAGATAAAAATAAATTACACCTAATCACATCAGCAATAATCTGTACAAGTGAGCCATGGGAGATTGACAACAAATGAGGAAATCTTTGTGGTCATCATGCTGGCCAGGCACTGTAGGAATAAACAACAGCATGTTTCTGCTAGTGCTACTCCAGCTTCGGAACATGACGTGTGTGACCCAGAGCCACCAGATTTGAAACACTGTAAACTTGTGTGTACGTTATTTTCCTAGCAGGTGTGACATTAACTTAAGCACTGTACCATATTTATTGCTAGACATATCAGAAAGGACAGAAAACAGTAGAAAATTACAACCACTTTCATTTAGGCCAAATGCATAGCAACCAAGGGCTCAATTCAGTTGCCTAAACATTGGCACCCATCGCCATTGGAGACGAGCTAGAATATCTGAGACATCTGTACAGGGCTGGCAAAAGACAATCAGCAGGAGACCCGCATCCTCCAGCAGCCACAGCTGGTGGCCTGGAGAAAACCCAAGAGCATCTCAAACAGCACCAGATGCCTGTGGTTACGCACTGAAATTAAGTCTAAAAACATACCATAGAAAAGTTTTTATGGGGCTCTTAGTTTAGAGAGGTATGCCTCCACTTAACAGTATTTCCACACTTAATATAACTGTTGGTATTCTCGATAATAAATCCAAAGAATGAGACTGGACACTAACCTTAAATGGGACCTTTGCAAGTACATACTAAGTTTTGATAGGAATAGTTACACGATGAATTCACAATGAATTGTCAATCGTTCAAGCAGAACTTTTGAAGAAAGATTTCACTTCAGCATTTTTTCAGGTAACTGACAAAATATCAAAGTATCATGTCCATAGTAGTATGCTGCTCCCTTCCTGAGCCCAGAAAATAGTCTGATACCACAGCAGGTTTTGTCTGTCAGTGTTTTTTAATTTAACTATATCTTTTTATCCTGTTAAGTTGCAAAAATGAGTAAATTTTCTTGATCTAATTCTCTTTGGAATCCTTGAACTCTTGATTTCCCAAGACTGCAATAGTCACTTTAAGTCTGTTGTCATAGAGATCACAGTAATATCGTCTAGTTTCTTTCCATTCAAAACAGATAATCTTTCCATGGGTATCAAAGGGTAGCTACAAGAAACACAGTTCATTGTGAAACCGCTATAAAAATACAAGATACTAAGGGTTAAAAAAAGACTTTTAAAGGGCTAACAGTTCTCGATGTCATGTTTAATTTTACCAAAATTAAACTTGAGAGAGTTCTCTTTCTTTTTTCCAATATTTCCATGCTGGTGCCATAGGTATCCAAATGTAAACATATTTCTCTTTGTAAATGAAAGCATTCATGGTGGAAAGGCTAAAGATATTGTAAGTATACTGCTTTTACTACTTAAATATGATGTGAGGCATTTCCTCTTGGCAGTCTGTTGGGACACATAAAGTTGGGCTTGGTTTTCTCCAACAGAGAAAACATTCAAAGATTATAATGCAGCCTCTCACATTAGTCAAATGAACCCAAAACCCCATCCAGATGAAAAGTTTTAAATTTAATTTCATTTTAATTGTAATGACAATACTTTGACAGTGTTCAGATAGGACCCTAATCAAATGGGGAGTATCCCAGCAAAGGAATGGGGTGCTGTCTGCCTTCTCTGTCCCAGGAATCAGACATGGATCTAAAGCTTTTTCTCGTTATCCATCTTTTATTATGGAGGAGATGTCTGTCCTTTAATCTTTTTTTCATAAACACACTGTCCAGGGCACAGTTTAGCCCCATCTGGCATGACTGGCTAGCCAGAAGTTGGTCACTGCCTTCCCCCAAGGAAATGCTTCTGCTCATCAGTGTCATTCCCATATCTCTCACTTGCACTCAAGCCAGATTCCCTGGTCCCACAATACCTTCTAATGGACCATGTTTCTGAAAAGTGAGAACAGGAGACCAAAGGAACATATATGGCCTAGAGGATGAGACCACAAATAAGCTGGTCTATAAATTCCATGAGATGACATGGCAGAGCAGCCAAGTAAAAACATTGCAGCTTTTCTTGAGAAGGTTTCAGAAACTTTTATTTTTATGGAAACCTAAAACCTTTCATGGAAGGTCAGCATTTTTGGGGGAAAAAAAAAAAAAAGAACTTTAAATGAAAAATCATTTTTTTTGTCAAAAAAGATTTCACAGAAAGGGTAGTATTCACTTCAGTTAGTTTTCATCTATCATAACGTTAGTCATATAGTCTAACACTATCCAGGCTCCCTGGAAATACCAGGACACAGATATCTATTAGCGTTGATTCCCTGAAAAACAGATGCTGAATATACGATCTGACACGTGGAAGTGAGTAGTAGCTACATTAGATGGATACAAGCTTTCCCCTCACTGCCCTTTGTTCCTCCCTCTATGCAGCAGCTCACCATCCCTGCAGCTGCACAGATCTCGCAGTGGCTTCTGCTGCCAGGCTGTGACATGGAGCAAGGACAGAAATGGTCTGTGAAGAGTGTCTCAGTGGTACTTACATCGAAGCTTTATCAGTTTTCCTACTGTTTGTAGCCAAACAAAGAAGGCAGCACACTTTTGTAAGAGCAAACCAGTCTAGGAGGCACTGGGTGAACTGGCAACTCCCTTTTTGCCAGGGACTAGGAGGGAGCTCAACTCAGAGCAGAAGTTAGTCAAAATGCACTTTATCTGAAATGTTACATGATTCAGAACTGGAAGTAAATTACCATCTTTCTGTCTCTTGTGTCTTCTTCTGAAGCTGTATAAAATTATTGTAACATCTTTAAAATGGTACAATGACCTGACACCTCTTTTTTTTATTAAATTCTGATTACTATATATTCCAATATAATGTCATAGCATTAAAAAAAAAAAGAATAATTTCTAAGCTAGATACATCCTCCAGTTTTCTCTCTTCTTTTAAAAATAGTGCTGATTTAAGGGAAACATTTCAGACATCCCTCCTCAACTGGTTACATGGACTCAAAGTTCAGCATGGTTTCAATTGCTCCCCGTGTGTCTTTTTCTGCAGTGTGAAGAGGACAGTGTAAGGCCTCTCAGGACAAGTGTTGTAATTATTTCCTCAGATCTCTGTCCACATTCTCATTTCAATCAAATTAGCAGCTGCTCTTCTTCATTCTTCTACGTCTACAAGAGCTGCTGAGTTGTCTGGCTTCCTTATGCCATTAAAAAATAAAGAAGGAGAGAGAGGATGGGAGAGACACAAACAGGAAAATGTGAAGCAATCTCCTCTTACAGGTACTGTCTCCATATTTAAAAGATGAGGATAAAACATTTAACTGGCAATACAGGCAGGGTCACTGGTTTTGTCTGACTTCCAGAGGATGACAACTACTCTTGACTGTGATGCCTCCTTAGTATCTTGTACTCTGATCCTCAAGCATTACTGATACGTATTACTAGCCATATTGTGACATATTGTTTTAATTTTGACAGGGTCACATGAAGATCTATCTGTTTTAGTTAGAACTACATAAGACTTTAGTCATGTGAACTGAAACCACATAGCCTAGGAAAGATAACACTACTTTGCTCATGCAAAAGACTCTGAAGACCCCTTATTCAAACAACTCAAAACACACATCATTTAAGTCCAGAGGAGAAATACTGAACACTCTTATCATCTTGTAATGTACTAATTAAAGCATTTCCTGAAGAAAGCAATAACACATGAAAGAAACAGGGCACCCGTAAAGGGCCAAATTTTGTGTTCAGTTATAATAACGACAATCTGTCCAGCATTAATCTCATTCTCATAAATGAAACCCATCTAAATTTAAATGTATTCAATTAAGCTATTTGATTGAAAAGGGTACTCTGTGTTCACAGGCAGCATGCTGCATTCTTTGAAGTAATGTCTCCTTCATGGCTTTAACTCCTACACGTTGGTCTGCATGTAAACTTATACCTGAACTTGGGCTATTCTTCTCCACATTGCAAATGATTGCAGTGCTGCTTTGTGGAGGAGTACAAATGCAGATAACAGATTCTAACAAATGCAGATAACAGATTCGAACAAATGCAGACAACAGATTCTGGGTTGCTGTTAGTATTTGTATTAATCTCCTTAGCAGAAGGACATTCTGAGAAACATCTGAAATTTGCAAACTATTGAAAGAGAATATGACAAGAGATGAGCATGTGTGGGAGAAAAAAGAAAAACAGGTTCTTGAACCCATAATTGTGACTCCCACACTGTTTCTTTCAGCTGTCTCTGGTGATAGTGTTTATAATACCTCATCCCTTCAAGGCCAACACATCCTCAGTGTGGTTAAGTATTAAGCTTATTTTCACAAAATAGTGCACATTTTAGAGAATCTGGTTGTGTTCATAGATTCAGAAAGCAAGCACTACTTTCAGGGGAAAGTGTGGTGGCAATAGCAACAAAATGTTCATTTAAGCTAACACAGTCCCTTGCAATCCTACAGTAAAGTGTGTGCACATCTGCTGTCATGCTAGTATTCATGGCCTCATTGTCAGTGCAGTCATAGAAAAAGCAAACATGCATGCAAAATCGCACAATTCATGTTCTATACTAATGCGCAATAGAAATTTGTACTCATTCATGAATGTTTAGCTGAAGTAGACTATGAGGATATTTATTCTAGTTTTCATCCAGATGATGAACCAATAGTATCAAGAAGTGTATGCTTATCTGACCAGTCCCACTGACTTCCATGGAACTGTTCCTGGAATTATTCAAGTTCCTACAATGGGTGATAGGACCCACACTCCAGTTTTTGGATCCACTGAATTACAAGTCCCGGTAAAATGTATGTAACTACTCAACAATCTTTCATCAACAAACCAAGATAACTATCATTGTGTCACTACATGTAAGTAACTACCAATTAGGAAGCTAGCAATGCAAGAATAGTAGTTTAATATATGCAACCAATACAATCTCCAAAAATAGTACAAGACTTGACAAAGTGGAGGTGATTTCCCCAGCTCAGATTTTCATATATAGCATGCATTCATGATTAATCTCATACTTGTATCTTAAACTATTTTCACCTTCCTAAGAAAGGAAACTTTCATTAGTGTCAGTACTGTATCTGTCTTGAGAGAGAGCCACACATTATTGCATGCTACTTACATTCCTTCCCTTTAATTTCAAATTAGCCTTCAGAGATGCTTTGGACTAAATTAATATCTCCAACAACTACGTTAACTATAAATAAACAAGTAGTTTATTAGTCTTTCAGGAAAACAAGCAAACTCCTTTCCAGAGCAATAAATCTGACATGATACCAAAAAAAAAAAAAAAAAAAAAAAAAAAAAAGAACAACCTTAAATGTTAAAAAGCAAATGAACAAAAAAAAAAAAAAAAAAAAAAAAAAAAAGAGTAACTGCCTGTAATGTGCAATGTCCAATGTCCAATCAGGACCTCTGTTTTGTGCCATTACTCATTTGAGGATCATGCAGAAAGGGGCTGTTTCTCTCTGCCACACATTGACGGCACCTCTTCTCAGCCTCCTTACCAGATACACCTGCTAAACCACAGCTGTGTTGACATGCACAATGGGCAAACAATGTGGTGCAACAGCAAAAGTGCTGATGTTGAGGACCTGGTATTTACAATATTGGAATTTGAGGGTTTAATTGTAGCCCGCATCAAGCTTAGTCCTGGGGACTGAATGCCAGCTCTTAGTGGCTGTACTGCACTGGTCACAAACACCTGGGACTCATCTTTCCAGTTTCTTCCAGTCCAGAGAAAACCATTTAAGATGCTGCAACACTGTTCATACTGCAAACCAAAGAACAGCCAGTGGGGAACAACAGAACTAAAATATTAATGTAGATGCACCCTGTGACACCTTGGACCATACTTTGGATCTATCAGAAGGCTCACAGCAAAAGCAGATGAAAAAGGATGTCCCAAATGAGAACAAGCTAACAATGGCATCTGCAAGTCTCAGGTGAAGCTGCTACGTGGCACTCCAGAAGAGGACAAGAGGGAGGTCTACTCAGGGGAATGCAGCAGGACAGCCTATGGCAGGGGGGACTGGACAGGCAGATGTCAGAAAGGCTTTCTCTGGGTCTGCACAGCTGCTTTCCTGATCCCCTGTGTGAAGGCGAGAAGCACTCTCACTGCTGAGGGGAAGAGCCCTCCCAAGAGGAACACACTCAGAAGAATGAAACCCTCAAGCCTTGCTTCTGCAGGCAGGGAGAGGGGAGAGGGCACCAGTAGTATGCAGTGAGAAAGAAGAAATCTGATTTTCATTTGCTTACGCTCACACTTGTTCTTCATAAAAGCCTTCAACCACCTATCTGTAACTCAGGAGAGGTCAGTAATGATTCCCTCTCCCTTGGTCCCAAAAATCAACGCTCCCCTCAAGAAGGCTGAGGGAATGCATGCTCCTTGGTGGGGTGTGAATACCACACACTGCAGTTGTACTCCCTGTCCTCACTACGTTGCTCTGTAAGAGGCAACCAAAACTAAACAGATTTTAAACAGAAGGGGCAACACAGCTGGTGTCTTACCTCCATAATCACAAAATACCTGGTTTTATAAATTTTATGCTACTGTGGAAACCAATTAGTGAACCACTGTGATTTTGCTATGTCCACAGAATACATAGAAATATTAATATGTAACAGATGTAAACATATAGGGACCATTTAGCCTCTTCCATGGAGGCTGTGTGCCCACAGTTTAATGTTTATGGGGACACTGTACTTATTAGGTATACTTATGTGAGGCACTACTTTTGGAAGCCTGGCACAAAATTTATGACTTCAGCTACTGAGGAATATAGCATCTGTCTAGTGTCTTTAATTTTACTCATTTGACTCCCAAAATAACCAATATCCAAAATGTATTCACCATTTTTTAAAATCTGCACATAGCAGAAGGAATGGTGAAGAGAAGTGCCTTAAATTTTAAACTGAGGTATTTACATTAAGAGATTAAATGCAACTTGGCTTTAGTCATCTACATGATGTAAGGGAGAGAGATCTTCTGAGTTCTGGACTCAAGTCTTTGTTGAGGAGTGGATGAACTCCCACAGCAAATGCTGCCAGCTAAGACATGGAGCCGAAAAACTGCCTCCCTGCTCTTCCCCACTCCCTGTTGGAGCAGCCATACTGCTGAGTTCAAATCTGTTTAAGCTAAAGATGAAAAAATTCTGGAGTTTGTATCCTACATAGTGTGAAGGACCTTGTGGCACCATTGTAGAACCACTTAGTCTGAACACAGGCTCAGACCAAACTGGGATGACAAAGAGCATTTACAAGGGATGAGATAAGGAGCTCAATGTTGAACAACCTAAAATGAGTCAAAACCTAAATTAATATGTGACTTGTTTTCCAAATACATTTTTTGCTGAAGAACAGAAGGTGAAAGATAGCATGACTAACAGAAAATGATAAACATATTCAGAAACTACCACATCTGACATGGAAGCAATTGCAAAGCTTGACATCCTTGTCATGGTGGAGCTAGTACCTTTCGGTAACCTTTACTCAATGCTGAGAGAAGTGGCACCTGAGATGAATATGCGGTTGCATGCAGACATTTAAAAATGCCAGTCATGTTGAGGAAATAGTGGAGTTCTACCTCTCTCTGAGAAGGGAGGAGGGGGAGTCCAATCTGGAGCAAAAGATTTCAGTATTTTGCAAGTATCCAGAACACATCTGTGAGGAACATACATGAAGGAGAAAAAAAAAAAAAAAAAAGAGAAGGGAAACATATGAAAACTGTCTGGAATTAGACAGATGAAAGCAGACTAAATCCAGAGGTTTCTTTTACAGTTTTGAAAGTGGCAATTTCCCAAAGAGAGGAAACATGTCAATGCCAATTAAGAAATATCCAGCCACTGAGCAGGAGCTAGATACAAGTCCTAAAAGACTATATCCTATTAATAATTTTGGCTTTTAGCTGAGGCTATTCAACTGAAATAGCAGAGGAGAAAAAAAGAGGCATATGGGTGGGTCAAGAATGGCTAAAAACCATCAGTGTTAGGTTGATGTGGAAAAAACGTTAAATATGATCTTGGATTTTAATAGACAAAGTATTTACAGTATAGACAGGGCAATATTAGCAGCACTGTCTGGAAACTGCATCCTGTATACCATGCAAAGTTTTTGCCACTGTTCAAGAAAGAGAAATTAACCTGAAGCAAGAGCAAAGAATGCCCAATTGAATGAGCAAGCCACGGAAGTGCATTCAACACAAGATGAAACTGAAAGAGCTTGGATTGTTTGGCCCATCAAAGCAAAAGCTGAAAGTGGATAAAGTTTTTTTCTGAACTTGAGTGGGATAATAGTGAAGAATTTAACCAATAATCAGTGCTATCCCATGTTGTGAAGACTGTATGATCATACATAAAATTACATAATATTAAGTCTGAAATACATAAAATTAAGGCTGAAAATGAGATTTCTAATCAAAGTTGCAAAACACTCAGTGGGAGTAGGAAGTGAGGAAAACTTAAGCAATTTTGAAGATGGAGTTTATAAACAAGAAAGTTTCCAATGATCATATGTCACGGTTACCTGGAGGAGCTGGTGATTAGACTCAACAACCCAGGAGTAATACCAAGTAAATAATGGACCTATATAGGCAGCCAAACCAAAGTATGACTAGAGGAAAGAGCAGTTCTGGTTAACTCCAAACAGAAATTCTGATAGGGTTTTTTTTTTTCCCCCCACTTAGTTGATGAAATGAAAACACCATAATTTTTTAACCTACTTTGAGTCAATAAAATGATTATTTTTAATATTGAATTACTTAAACACTTTTAAAAGCCTTTAAAATTTTGTTTGGTTTCAAAACACATTCTTTCAAAATGAAAAGCTGAAACATTTATTTTAGAAACCACTGAAATGGCATGATTCATAATTTCAAAGGTGTCTACTTTTTTCAAAGATTTTTCAGACAGATCTATTTGAGGATTCAACACAAATTCATAAATTGTTTCCAAAGGGGCACAATCAGCACAACAAAGGAAGTTAAAAATAATTTACACAAATCCAGTCTTCAAGGACTTTAAAAAATAATGTAGCTGTGGTCAGAATCTTGGGCTATTTTTGGAGGATTTAAATATTCCAAAAGGGGCCTCATTTTAATTCACACATAGGATCTTTAGTCATATCTTGACAAGGATTGTGAACTGAAGAGTAACTTCTCAGCCTTAAAAAGAGGCTTTTAATATTAAACAAAAACTGTTCATGACAGCCAAAAGAATTAGTTCTCTCTGGGTCTCCATGTCCAATCACCAGCTGTTGAGAGCTATATTTGACTCATCTGATTGCAGACTAGCCATCTGCTTTACAGATTCATAAGGTACGTCCGCTCACATAATGTGAAAAACTTATTTTTCTGGTTCACTTTCCAAGATAACTTCAACACAGCTTCTGAAACTGATGTTATACATAATTAAACACTAATAACCCTCCTTCTATGCCCACAGAAGTAGCTGAAGGATTGTGAGCACATGAGTATGTGTATGACAAGCTGCGGACTCTCAAGACTTCAGTGCAGTAGGGCATTTAATAAAGGTCTCGAAAGGTGCCACATGGAGAATTCAGGACTATATTTAGAGAAGTTTACTACCTTTTCTCCTCCTTTCCAACAGAATAATTATTACTTTACATGAGGATTCAGTAAAGAAGAGCACATGACACAAGCATTTCAGTAATTTTAGCAATCAAAATGTTTATTGGTAAAGGGGGCTGCATACACTGGAACATTTTCCTTCCTATCAAATTGTATCACAAAATCCCACTCTTAAATAGACTTTAATTAAGTATTTCAAGTAGATTTGGTGTTTTCCAAGTCCAAAGTTAGATGCTGTGCAACTATGTCAAGTACTTGCCAGAGAAACTAAATTAAACACACAGATTTCATATAATAGCTACAGCTGAATGACCTCTTAAATTCAAAGTGTATTTAAAATAAATGTGGGTTGTGTTTTTTTTTCCTTCTCTCCAGGAAAATAATGTCTTTACTTCAAAACTGCTTATATTTCAAAATGTGCCTTATGTGTGTTTATTCCAGAAAGAAAATTTGAATTTTGGGATAAACTCAACTGGAAAAAAGTTAAATGAAAAATGCAAAGATTTCTGTAGTAAGGAAAGTTATTTTTTGCTCGGTTTTACTAAATTAAGAATTGTCAGTAACTGCGGTTACACAAAATTCTACATCTCTGAAGAGGTGGAGTGTTTAAAATCAAAAAGTAAAAATGTTTTTCAATCATTATTCTTGTAGATAATTTCTTTCTATATATATTGGCTAGATGGTTGCACCCAAGGAGTTGTGGTTAATGGCTCAATGTCCAAGTGGAGACCGGTGACAAGTGGTGTTCCGCAGGGGTCGGTACTGGGACCAGTGTGTTTAACATCTTTGTTGGAGACATGGACAGTGGGATGGAGTGCACCCTCAGCAAGTTTGCCGATGACACCAAGCTGTGTGGTGTGGTGACACGCTGGAGGGAAGGGATGCCATCCAGAGGGACCTGGACAGGCTGGAGAGGTGGGACCGTGCCAACCTCATGAAATTTAACAAGGGCAAGTGCAAGGTCCTGCACGTGGGTCGAGGCAATCCCAAGCACAAATACAGGCTGGGTGGAGAGTGGATAGAGAGCAGCCCTGAGGAGAAGGACTTGGGGGTATTGGTGGATGAGAAGCTGAACATGAGCTGGCAGTGTGCGCTCAGAGCCCAGAAAGCCAACTGGATCCTGGGTGGCATCAAGAGAAGCATGGCCAGCAGGTCAGAGGAGGTGATTCTCCCCCTCTGCTCTGCTCT